>NW_024531043.1:8381780-8592122 GCF_017590135.1 Pyrgilauda ruficollis
CAGCTACTGGCAGAGGGCTCTGGGCACTAAAGGCTGTGCTCAGTGTTCAAATCTGTTAGTGCTCACATCAAGGATCATTACCTAACCTGCCTGCCAAGCAGCTGATTATATTAAAATGAAGTTTGCCAATAAATAAGAGTCTGCAAATCCACCCAGAGCAGTCTGTTTTCAGGCTAATTGGAAGCTATTTTTTGCCAGAACAAGTACTGCTTGTCCATAAATCAGCAGGTTTCATCGTGCAGTTCTTTACACGATGTTGTCTCTGTCCTGGTTGGGAACAGACCCACTCTCACCACCCTCAGCTTCCCTCCACAGCCACACACACACTTTGGTGTGTGCCATCCATGGGATCCCTCGTGTCAATCCTGGTGAATCCAAGGTTTGTTCAGGGTGGGGTATGGGCCTCACTTTAGCCTGTGCTCTGGGATCCCCTCCAATGTCCATTCAAGTCAGCAGGATCCTCTGCAGCAGCTCCAGCACGCTCCACCACCAACCCTGCTCCCGTGGCCTCTGCATGACTAATGCAGTGGAAGCCTCCAGGTTTAAGGACCCTCTCTTTTCTCTAGCAGAGAGCTGAATTCATGGTCAGAAAGAACCCTTCAGCCCAATAAAGTCTTTCCAAAGCAATCCAGATGGACAGTGAATTCACATTTGTCACCCTTGGCATCTCCATCCTTCTCAAAAGCAGCCTTGACACAAAATTCACCAACGAAATCTACAATATTAGAGGACTGCAATTACTTCCAGAGAAACCTGTATCTGTCCTGTTATGAATCAGAGGCCTGGTTGCTTCTCCTTCTCTAAGAGGTGCCCATTTAAGAGCAGGTTTAACCCCCTTTCACTGCTGGATTACAGCAAAGAGCCACAGAAGAATGCAGGCTTATAGAACAGTCATTTCTTCCTCTCTGTCATGAACCTGGGAGGTCAAGGACATGCACCAGTTTAAAAATAGGATTGTCAGGCATTTTCTTTGCAGCTGGGTTCTTTCTGGGGTTTGGTGCATCAGCACTGCTGCCCTAGAGAAGGGAGGCACAGCCAGGAGCACTGTTCCTCATGGGACCAGCTCATTTGGGATTCCTAACTGCTTCCAGTAAGCTTCCAGCTTTGCCTTGGGAAGAGATTGTTAATAAACTTTCCTCTTTATGACTAACTGGCTCGGAGGTGTCTCTGTTTTCAAGCAGACCAGCAGCACACACAATTTTAAGAAGATATTGTTCCAGCCAGGGCCTTCCTCATGCAGTGTAAAGCTGGGCAGAAATGATAGCTTCCTTTGTTTACAGATGTGTCAATAACAGCAAGGAATGGCCACAGGAGATAGGACGAGGCATAAGAAGCTCCAGCAGTGATGAAGGAGCTCTGCCCCTGCTGAGGGGTTCAGGAGGGGAGCAGGCTGCCCAGATCACTGCCAGAGCCTCCCTGGGACAGGCTGGGCAAACACCGGGCAGGAGGGACACAGTCAAGGACAAACTGTGTCCTTGGATAAGCAAATTGTGTCCTGCCCAGCTCTCTCCCCTGTTCTGTGGTTTGTTTTCAGTGTTTTGGTTTTGGGCAGAGGCTGAAAGTTTCCCTAAAAGCCCAGGATGAGGAGTTACTCCAAAAACAGGCCTTGAAAGCTATCATGCTAGTACCACTGCTGTGGATACACAGAAAGATCACTTGAAAAAAGACAAACTCGGGTTCTTCCTCTGGACCTGTCATCAGTTTTCTCAACTGACAAGGACAGGCTGCTCCCAGGAATGGGAAAGGCAGCACAGAAGCTCCCTGCAGCAAGGCTGGACACTGCTGGGTGCAGCAGCTGAGATCTGTCCCCGTGTTGCAGCACTCCAAAGCAATGATTCCTTGTCTTTGTGATTTCTAGGAAACCAGAGAGACCATTCTCCCACATGAAAACCTGCAGCCATTAGTGGCATTCAAGGAAAGCTCTCAGTGGATCATGAGAAAGATTTCTTTTGTGTTTAGTGCTTTCAAACACATTTTTAAAAAATTAAAATAATTTCTATTAAAAAAACCCAACTGCTCTGCTAAGACATCATACCCACCCATATCTATACTGCAGCACTTACAACCCCACAGCAAAGGAAGACCTAAGGGCAAGGTGATAAATTATTTGTAATCTGATATCTGATTTTTTTTTTCCCTGTATGTGTTTTTCTGGACCTGAGCTCTCTGGTCCACAAATTCACAGAGCAATTTCCCAGAAATGCAGTTTAGCTGAAGCACTTGCCTGAGACTGAAGGTCTGTAGTCTGACAAATCAGAGATGCATTTCTGAGAAGTATTTAGGTATTTCAGTCCCCTAGACTGCTATCTCTCCCTTTCCCTTATCTGTGTAAAGGACAAGGCCTTAAAAGACCTAATTTCTCATCATTATTTCTGTACTACTTTGATTTTTGTAGCAACTAATGCAGTAATGGTTATGCCCAATTAAAGATCAGAAATGTACACAGCTCAGCATTTGTCATTTGTCCCTTGTCAAATGCAACAAGACACCATCACTAATAAAAGGAAATATCTGAATAAAAGCAGGAGGAAAAAGGCTGACCCTGTTTTTTTTTTTTAAATTCTCTGTCCATCACCAATGCTCTCCCCAAAGCTGGGTATAAGTCCTGAGAATTGTTCTGCTCAGAAGCCAGGTTAACACTAATATTTCTCAGTGGAAGGTTTTGGGTTTATTGATGCTCTGCAGTGTTGCAGGATGCATTTGTGGTGTCCATCCAAGCACTGGGAATGCACGTGCCCAGGCAGCACCAGGCAGCAAAATCACCCAGGACTGTGATGGCCGTGGTGCTTTCCCATGAGTCATGAATTCATAGTCAAATATTCCATGACTCATGGATTAACCTAACAAAACCCAGAGGGAAGAAAAGTTATTGGGTTATTGGTTGACAAGAGCCTTTTAAAATTAACATGGCATAATAAGCAGGATACCAAGGTCCTCTGACTCGTGAGAAACTTGTCAGGAAGAGTTTTATGCACTCACCTATTACCAAGGGACCTCAGCTGGGGTTATGTAATTAGGATGGGACATTTTTTGCAGCTTCAAGGCTTGAATAGCAACATTAGTATAATCTGGTTACAGAAAGCAGAGCCACATGCAACAAGCTATTAATACCACTTGTATTTAATTGCAGTTCCCTTCCATTCTAGCGCAAATAAACAAAATCAGACAAATACTTGGAAACCAGAATGGAGCCAAAAATGAACCACAAGATAAAATATGGTAAACAAGTTTATCTGTCTCCCCTTCTGCAAAAAGGTTATGAACTTGCTTAACACTATAAAAAGAATGGTCTGACCCCACGGACAGGGCATGGAAGAGAAGGTTTGAGCACACATTTCCAAAGTCCTGGGTGCATTTGTGCTCCCTGCTTTGCAACAAATTTCCTGGGAAGCTCTGGGCACCTCTTCATTAGCAACAACGTAATGAGAATTAAGATATGCACAGACTTTTCTAACCCCTCCATTCCTCTGTCCCTCTGTAAAATGAGGTGAGTGGAATTGCAGAGGTAGAGAAATACAATAAATATTGTGGGGCCAGTGGTCAGCTGCAGTAACAGAGGTCATAGAAAAGCCTGGGATCATGCTAGTCAATGATATAAATTTCTGAGGAACACAAAGGAATTGGTACTGGAAAGCTTGTGGGACTGTGGGACTTACATGAGATAGAAAATGCCCCACAATTTTAATGTGGCTATCAGTCTCAGCCTGATCCTTCCCATATTCAGGACCCTAAAGGCCTGTTTGAGTTTTCTTGTGTAGACATAATATTACAGACCTAAGCCTGGGGAGGAATGTAGCACATTTCCCATTCAAAGCATAACAGTCAGCTTGGTTTAGATAAGATATTGTATCATTTCAGCAATACTGATTATATGTTTAGGATTTTCTCCTTCAGAAGCTATATATGATGGATAAAGAGGAAAAACCAAAAAGCAAAAGAATAGAGTTGAATGGCACCTAAGGGTAGGAGAGGAACACTGGAAATATTTGATTTAAGAAAACTTGTTGATATCCCGTGGCTCACAAGACTAGGCTTTGAGCTTGGCACAACTTGCTTTAGATTTCAGATTTTACAATGAGAATCAGATTTTTCTGTCAACAGTCTTAATTTTTTAAACTAATATATCTTTCATTAAAAACTCCAAGTGCTTCATCATCCTCAGGCTGTATGTTTTCAGAACTTACTCAACCATTCTCAATTTACTGTAGCATCCATATAGGAGCTTGGGGCCTCTCTCAGCCAGATGAAACTATTCTAATTACACTGACTTGAACCAGCAGAGGAGCTGGCTAATGCCAGCCAACATGCTTGGGAGGAGAATCAACTTGAAAGACATGTGTAACATCAATTTAATGTGTCACAGGACATGAAATTGAGGCTGTGATAAAGAAGTAATCTGTTGATACCTGTGTGAGCACAGCCTGTTGTGTAAAGCACAGAAGAGCAGTCCCCTGTGACTGTGACACAGAAAAAGCCACTGGACAAGGGTAGGAACAGCCATAGCAAGGTGCACACTCATTCCCTGTCACACCTGCATGTTCATTCTGGTCATCCCAGGTGAGAGGGAGCCGGCAGGAACAGGCCTTGGGAGATGGGAGGTTTAGTTTTTTCTGACAGTGAGCTTCAGAGCAAGGTTTCTCACATGTAAATAGGATGCCCCAAGAACACTTAAAGGAATACATATAAAAAGAGAAAATGTATCAGAGACAATGGAAACACAAACACTGCCAGGCACTGCAAGTCAGCTCTGTCACTGAGGATGAGAACTGCCACCCACAGACCCACCCACGCCGAGCCAACCTGCCTAATTTGATCAGAGAAATTCTTGTGGTTGGATTCCTTTAGAAGGACTATGCACAAATAGGTCCTGGAGCAAATGATACCATTTTAACAACATAAGTGTGCTCTTACCTGAATCACAGAGGGTCTGCTGTTACACAGCAAATCAAGTGCCTGTGTCATCATTTGGCCAGTTCCCTGTGACCAGGAGGCACAGCTGTCTGCATCACCCAGGAAATGTCCTGGCTGGCCCTGGCCAGCTGCTTGGCACGGGCCATGTGAGGGCATCCCTGCAGCACGAGCTCCTGAGCATCCCAGCTGCAGCTCCTGAGCAGCACACCACACCCCAGATTTCATTTGCTCTGTAGCCAAGCTCTTTCAGCTGCTCAGGACAGACCTGCCAGTGCTGGGCTGTTTCTGTACAAATGCTTCTTACGGGAGTGCCACAGGTTGGAAGTGGGAGTGAAGAGCCACTGGGCTGGTGGGCAAGCCTGCCTGAATCCCTGCCTGATGGCTTATCAGATGAGAGGGGAGATGGAAAATTTCAGGAGAAAATGTGCTTCAGATTCACAATGAGCAATGATTTCAGGCACTGTTAAACCTATTCTCTAGCTACATAAAGTGACCAGCTTATACATTGCTGTATTACATACCATCTGATTTTTTTTCCATTATCCAAAAAGAAAACAAACTCAAGGCCTCTTTGCTGTTTACCCTCTAATTTCATTAAAGAGTAATACCCCTTATCATTGGCTGTAACAGGTTTGTATTTTCCAGAAAATTTCCAACAGAATTCCTTGGACTGATTGCAAGAACTGTTATCGATCAACTGATTTTAAATAGTGATGCACACATAGCCTTGGCAAAGGGTTTGAGACCTATATTTCATTTATCTTGAAAAATAAATATGTTTGGCAAAATTCTCTCCTTGTACCCTTGACCTCTCCCAGCTGCCAGTAATGAAGACTCAAGGGCAGCTAAGGATTTATCCCTCTGCTACCCACTCCTCAAAGGTGTCAGTCAGTGAAGGTTAGGGTCAGGCTGTGGTAATAAATTGAATTTAGGCAGTTCTAATGTAGACCATACAGATTCTACCCATCTTCTACTCTCTGCCTGGAACATTTACATACTTTATTACAGCTCAGGTAGGCGTAACTCTCAAGTGCCAGCCTGAGCCCAGAAGCAAAACAGGGCAGAGCACTTAGTGAAACAGGCTGCTGGGAGGTTCCTCAGCTCTTATGTGATCTCAGAAGTGACCTAAGAAGGAAGGAGCTTAAAGAGTCTGCCAAAATGGATCCTTCTTGGAAACAGCAGCTGAAGCAGACTCAGTACTTCTTTTCTCTGCTGAGTGTAATGAATAGGATAAAAAAGGAAGCCAGAGAGATTTCTGACATGATTATTTTCTGATATTAGGTTTTTTCTGAAGCTCCTGTCACTTTTGATAGCTTTTCAATTGCCCAAAGTAGATGTGATTTAACTTGATGTTATAATATTAGTACTGTCTGCTGTGTAGAATGAAACACTAAAGATATCCAAAGAGAAGGTAATTATAGGGAGTATTTATGTTTGAAGAGTCAATCCTTAAGGTTTCAAGGCTAATTAGTTCCTTATAAGAAACTTCTGAGTGAGAAAACTCATGGTGGCACTAGCAGGAAACACCAAATTTACTTGAGAGAGCAAGCAGAATTTGTCTGGCATGTTGGTATGTCAAATCCCACAAGGCTGGATTATGTCTTTCCTTCCTTTATCCCAAATTGTGAACAGGCCCAGTGACACCAGACCAGCTTGTGTCCTGAGCTAGCTCACACCTGGAGCTCTCTCACCATTCTGTTCCTGGGTTTACCAAGCACTGAAGCCCAGCATCTTCCCAGAAGCAGGGATCTGAAGTTCAGGAATTAATTTGTGTGCAGACATCTCCATCCCCTTGGTCAGCTCAGACAAAAAGAGGTTCAGGCCCAAGGAAACTCAGGCCCCACATGGATTTAAGCTTGGAAATTGCAGAGGAAAGCAGCTCTGAAATATTTGTGTGCAGACTGACAGCTTGTATCCCAGGCTCTGGGACAGAAATCACCAGCAGAGCTCCCAGAGCTCAGAGTGAAAATTCCGTTCTGCATGCACAGAGACCAGGCACTTCTCATCTGACACAGGGAAGATCTGATGATTTTTCTCAGGTTGTTGTTGTTGTTGTTTTGTTTTGTTTTGTTTTGTTTTTTGTTTGGTTTGGTGTGGTTTGTTTTTTTGGTGTTTTTTTGGGTTTTTTTTTTTGTGTGTTTGGTTTGTTTGTGGGTTTTTGTTTTGGGTTTTGATGTTTGGTTTTTTTTAAGGCCATATTTCAATCATACTCAGTCATTTTCCCTCCAGTTAAAACCCAACTGTTAATTGTAGGTGTTTCATCTTGGTGAGGTTGTGAAGCTGGAGCCAGCTTCAGTGGAAATCCCACACAGCACACAAAGACTCTGCTGCAGTCTGTCATTTATCGCCTGAATGGAAAGAGTAACAGCCCAACACAAATATTTGGACTTCTCTTTGTTCCTGGCAGGGCTCTTGAAGCACACACACACGAGCAGATTGTGCTTGGTTTTGTGAGGATGGGTGAAGCAAAAGAGAGACAGAGCTGGGTATGAGCCAAATCAGCACACACGAGAGGCAGAGGCTGCTCCAGGGCTGTGCCCAGGTGTGCAGGGCTGGAGCAGCAGCACAGGGAGTTTTATCACAGCAGGATGAGTGAATTCCTGGAGCCTTATCAGGGTGTACATCAAGGATGGTTGTTGATTATGAAGAACAGCACAGGGCAGAATCTCCCACGGGTAAATCCTCTGTCTGTGGGGCTGTGAGCAGAACTGAATCAAACACCAAAAGATATAGATCTATTGCTCCAGATCTGAGCAAAAATCCAGACCTGGACCTTCTTCAAAACTGCTCCAGCCTTGTTACATCCCACTTGACCAGAGCAAACCTTTAACCAGATAAACAGCACATTCAAAAGAACAGCATTTTCATGTCCTTATTTCAGAGCAAGGGCAAGACCACTGGAAAGCTCAGCAATTCTGGCTGCACAACCACACAGGTATGATGTCCTACCACTCTCACATCTGCTGCAAGTCCAAATCCACAGCTGTGGTAGGGCCAGCTTGTCTCTGGAAGCAGTTACAGAGTGCTCACCTCGTGTTTGGTGCTCTGGAAACTCGTGCAAGCTGTTGCCCCACCCTCAGAAAGCACAGGAGCAGGAGATCAGAGCCACAGGAGCAGGAGATCAGAGCCACAGGAGCAGGAGATCAGAGCCCTCCACCGCCCGCAGAGCAGGAGGCCACGAGCAGACCTGGTTTCACTGATAACAATAGCACAATTTACACAGCCCCTGGAAAAACAAACGGTCTGTTGGTTGATATGCCTGATTCCTTGGCTGATGGCCCAAAGAGGGAAGCTTGGGAGCACTGAGGAAAGGATTCAGAAGACAGGCCTTGAGTCAAACATTCACCACAGAAGTTTGTGAGCAGGGACCTGTACTTGCCCCAGGATGAGCTGAGTTGCTCCTGGGAAGGCACTGCCTCCCCAGCTGGCTGCTGCTCCATTTTCCCTCCTGCTGCTGGATTTCACCAGCAGTCACAAGGGGCTGCTTGTCTCCAGTTTGGAATATGAGTCCCTAGTGACATAACTTGTAATCCATATAAAAGGCAATATTAGAATGGACTTCTGATATTTCTCCTACTGTTCACCCTGCCCTAATCCAGCATGGTTTGCCAAATACTAAACAATAATAACTACTGCATTTAGGCCTTTCTTCTGACATTAAAAAGAATTTAATCTGCTCTGCAATCGTGGCTCCAAGAAGTAAGAAGTGAAGGAAAGTCCAATAGCAACACTCTCTTTGCTGCTCTGTGCATAGCAATGGGCTCAACCAGGCACAGCAGCTACACAAACTGTTCTGCTGCAGTGCTGGGAACACCCAAAATATCTGACTTCAGAAGTTCAGTGCTATGTTGGGTATTCCTGATGCATGTTAGAATTATTCCTTAACATTTACCACAGCTCTTCACATCCCTCTGTGCCAGCATGCTTCAGAGCTGGGTTCAGGTAAGGTGGCTGCAGGCGGAGAACAATGCAGCACTTTCTCTCTGCAATCTTCCACTCGGGTACAGCCCTGGAGCTCCCCTGGGCACACCTGCCTGGCCCAGCCCAAACAAACCTGAGATAGTGAGGGCAGGAGCACACTCAGCTCTGCCTGGCAGTGCAGCCTGCTGGCAGCTCTTTGCTTCTTCACCCTCAGAGACACAGACAGGAAAGTGGGGAGCAGAGTGGAAGTAAAACTCAACACTTGTTTTGCAAGGCTCAGGACAGCATGAGAGCCCTTCCTATGTTTTGGGAGCAGAGCAGCAGGGATGCTGCTTCAGAGCTGGTAAAGCAGCCCCTGCAGGTGTTGGTCAAGCTCGTTTCTCTTGGCAGCCTCGTGCAGGGACCAAAGGAAACAGGAATTGCTGAAGGATCAGCAATCTCTTGGCAGCACTTCCCAAGTCAGCCTGTACCAGTCTTCAGACACCCATGGAAGGAGATGTATTACCCAAATGGCTTTGCCCAGGATCTGCAGAGGTGCCAGCTCACCCAACTGCAGCCACCTCCTCCTGCCCATGCCAAAGGCTCCGGTAGGAGAGGGCAAAGCACAAAGATCTGCACCAGCTCCCAGCAGGGTGGACAGCAGCAAATAAACAGACAGATGGCCTTTGGCAGCATGGTAAAAAGCATTTCAGTTTCCTAAGGAGAAACAGCTCCTGCTGTGGGCGCTGGAGCAGCACTGGGACCATCCCCCTCTGCACCAAGCACTGACACCAGCTCTGCTGCGCATCTCAGCGGGGCACTGACAGATGAGCTGCTGTGACAGAGCCCAAGTTGTTCCATCACGTCACTGCTACCTTGTGTGACCCAGGGGGTAGCAATAACAGCCAGGCTCCACTACATCATCCTGCCAGAATGAAACTATTTAGAGACAGGTTCCAAGGGCAGCCATGAGCTTGCTTCCCTGGCAGGCTCACTGGGCCAAGAGCTTTGAGAGGCAGGGCCCATCTGTACCCCTGAAGGAGGTGAAGGCCAGTAGGGACATGACTTCCTTCATTCCTATAAATGCAGGAGGTGCCAAATGTTTGGAATGTGCTTTGTAGAGCAGGATTAGCGTGGGTCCTGCAAAGCTCTACTCGCCCGAGCACGGATTTTGCTTAGAGGGTTTCCAATCTCACTTGTTTATCCTGGTTGTGCATGATAATGAAGGTGTTCCAGAGTCAAGAGAGAGATGGAGGAAGTGCATTCCTGATGAGCTGCTCCCTCTCTTCCAGTAGAGGACTCAACAGCCTACACAAGGCATTCTTTTTTGTGAGGGCTGGGGCTAAGCTTAGGCTTGAGAGAGCCTAAGAGCCTACAGCTCCAGGAGCAGTGGCAGTGGGAAAGCCATGCCAAGGCCATCCCAGCAGGGCCCCAGCATTGCTGCTCCTACATCTTTGTGATCTGAACCAGCAGCACTGGTGATGGGCTTAGTCTGAGCTCAGTCTCTGGGCTGAGGTGAGACTGCTGTGAGTGTTTGCTTGAGCAATCCAGAGAACATGGAGCTGGGAATTCCAGGCCATGATTGAACCAATGCCTTAGGTCTGTTTAGTTTGTGCCTGTGAGAACTGGGATTTGGGCTGGAAAGGTGTTGTTGGGAACAAAGGACAGAGTAAATTTCCTCTCTGTGCAGTGAAGGACTGAGGAGAGGGAATATTTATAAACTATATCAATATTTCACCCAAACTGGGGGGGGAGCAGTGATGTCCATGTTGTCCTACAGAACTGCTTCAGTTATGGATTAGAGAGAGAGAGAAGGGAAACTACGTTTTATTTTCGTGCCATTTTTCCCAGACAGAAGTGGGACATCATCTTGCCCCTCCCCAGAGCTCTCCAGGCACATGGGAGTAGCTCAGTGCTGGCCCAGTTCCCTGAGAGATAAAAACATTTGAGAGGTTTAAGTGCTACTAACAACTCTATTGTCTCTTAACTGCAAAGATTCAGTCCTACAGACCCAGACTGATGGGACAAAAAGGGAGTTTTTCCATATGGGTTTGTCCAAAGAAACACTTTCAGCTCCCTTGCTTTCGGAGCCCAGCTCCAGCCTGCAGTTTCTTGTTCCTGTGCATGTTGATGGTTTGCAGTTTCTGAGCACGAATTTCGCTTGCAAGCGCTGCCCAGGAGCTCATTTGTGCTTTGCAGTAGCGCTGTGAGTCACCAGGTGCCACCAGCGAGGCATCTCAGGCACTGCTCATGTGCCCGCCGCTCGGATTCCACCCACAAAATTCAATATACCCGAGGATTGCTCCCAGACAAAAGCTGCCAGGACAGAGAGGACTTGGGGCTTCACCTCCCCAGGACAGCCTGTCACCGGAGACACTGGGGCTGCCTGCTTTCCTTCCTATGGAAAGGAGCTGGCATTGCTGCCATTCTCTGCCTGGATCCCATTGCTGGAATTTCAATTCCACCTCCAAAACTGCATATATCCAAGGACCGCTCCCACACGAGAGACGTGGTGCTGGGGAACAGGCAGAAGTGCTCTGAAATGGAGGGGAACCCTTTGATTTAAGCCCTTAAAATGATGAAAAGGGGTGAGTTTTCTTCAATTTAACCTCTTAAAATGAGGGGAAAGGAGGGGTCTACCTTCATTTAAATCAGCCCTCATGCTGTCACATCCAGTGCAGTAAGCATGCTTCCTCAATATCTCATTATCTTCTGAACTAAACTGTACTGTCAGCACGTATTCTTTATCATTCTCCTAAGTGATAACAGGTTTTAGCTCCTGCAGCAAAATTAAAGCATAGAACTTTTGCCAATGACCCCATGGCCTTGAGCTTTGAAGCAGAAATGCTCGTAAAACAATAAACACCTACCCCCCTTTCAGAAAAACTTGACTATTAATGTGAAGGAGTTGCAGCGACTATCTCCCCTTCAATCTTTTCCTGGATTGGAGATGACCTCTGAAATGGAGCATTTCATTCAATTTGTTTTGCTTCAGTAATTTACAACAAACCTTTGAACAGTGAGAATCTTGTTTATTTCTGGACACCCGTTTCCATTGAAGGCTTTTCCCAGACTAGCACAGGGACTACCACAATCAGCCGTCCAGAATCATCTGGACAAAATATGAAATTCATTGGCTTGGATGTTTCTTTCTTCATTCTTTCCACCCTCATTGCTCTTTGGAATGCAGGTAAGTGATTTTCAAACATTTTGCTGCTTTTAACTGCAAACTTTTTTGACTTCTCTACTTCAGAATAAGAAATTCTACTTCAGGTAAGAAATTGTTGATACCAAAGACACACAGGCCAGCTTTTACCTGCATGGTTTCATTTTCAGTCTCTTCCTCTGTAATTTCCAGCAGGCCAGTGGATCTCTTCTGTAAGTAAACAGACAATCTGGAGAATGGAGCAAATATATTTCAAGACAGAGAAAAATTTTCTAGCTTCCCATAATGAACAAGTGCTTTTACTTCCCTTCTTTGCATTTTCCTGTGCTTGTTCTTCACCACCTACCTTGATCCCTGCATTTCTTTTTGCTTGTGTCCTCCCAAATAATCAATCCTCCAACTTTTCATAATTGGTTCCAATTTTGCAAGGTCCATGTCCAAGTTTAGAATTTCTGATGCTTACCTAGATCATCTCAGCACTGCATGGTATTCTTGATATAGTTCCCAAGCAGTGTTGTCCTTGCAAGATTCCACTTCCCAAAAGGTCCTCAGTGCTCCCAGCTGTCTCTGCAGCTTGTTCATCCCCCCTTAAATGTCTGCTATTTTTGACAATGTTACTGTAATGTCTTGTCTTCTTCTCACTGTTTTATTTGTTGAGTAGTTTCCCATGTGGTGTCCAGTAATTACTGACAGTCTGTAAGCCAAGAGCCTGCTCACCTGTCTGTGTACCTGCCTTGTTAAGGCCAGACTCAAGTGAAATGCACAAAACAAAAACTTTTAAGTAGCTCTTAATAAACTTGTGTTGGAGTCCATTTCATTGCTGATGTTAACTTTCCCCTGTTCTGATATGTTTAAGACTTATTCTCAAAAATAGATGTAATTAGTGGCACTCACTGAGGGGCTGCTCTGGAGATTTATCTGTCTTATCTGTCTATTACATGTAAAAATACCCATGGAATTAATGAAATTATATACTGTCTGGGAGGTAAATAAATGTATTTTGCTATTCAAAATGGAGCAACCTTAATATGCAGTTGATTACAACCTTCACCTAAATACACTCCTAAACTAACATAACCAGGCTATTTTATTTACTTACAGCAGTCCTTTGGGTGATGTACTTGTGCTTCAGAGAACATCTAGAAGAGTTCAATAACATTCCTGACTGGCTTTTTTTTCTTCCTTTAACAAGGAGCTCAAGACTCTTGTGCACAGCGATGTGGGGAGCTGCTTGGTACCTGTTCTTGCCAGGTGACATGCCAGTCCTTGGGGACATGCTGTCCTGATTATAAGGAATTCTGTCTTCAAATTTCTCCATACTCAGGATCTCTTATGGGAGGCAAAGACTTTTTGATTAACAACACAGCTTTTGATCCCTCTTCTGTGCTAAAATGCAGGTGGGCCATGATTTTATATTCCTCTGCCAAAGGGAGGCAAAACTTTATAATCTCACTCTCCAACAATAGGCAATTACCACAAAACAAGACCAGTCTATACAGGAGTGAAAACTTCGTAAAGTTGTTAGAATCCTGAAAAGTACAAAAGTTCTGCTCACTCTCACCCTCAAGGGTACCTGTTGACTGTATTTCTACACAGGATTGGTTTTTTTAGGTTGAGTTATTGTGTGGTACAATCATGACTCTGCTCATTCTTCCCTTAACATATTAAAACAGTGACTTTTTGAAAAGAGTTTCCTTTCAGGGCACTTGACTGTCAATATTTCTTTAGTGTTTCCCTTTGTGGGAAAGAAGTATTTATTTCTTAATCTGAATGAGAAAACAGCAAGACAGAAATGTAGGTAGGACAGCTGATGTTTTTCCTGTAAGAGAAAGCTGTGCATCCCAAATGTGTCAGCCTATATCACACTTAGGTGCACGTGGCACATGCAATACATACAGTACACTGAATTTTGATGACCCGGATGTTGTGCTATTATTTCCACAGAAGGTTCTGAGTGAGAATTTGGAGTCCTTCCCATCTGGGTAGCAGTACCTGAACAGGTTTTCTATTCTTTATTTGGAAAACCTTTGACCAAAGGCATTCATTCTGTAGAACACAAGTGTGTGCCTGCAGAGTTACATAATTATAGCCAAGGCAAATTCCAGTGCAGAAAAGCAAAGGTACTATTTCCTGGCAGGCCCCAGCTCCCTCTGATACGTGGAGTAGATATTCAGTCCCAATATATCAGGCTTGAAGAATCACAGGTGGGGTTATCCCCTAGGACTCTGGGCAAGAGCCCTAACTAGAAGCAAATGGTTAAATAACAAGCAGTGCCTTCTGAGTTAACCTTTGCAACAGAAAATCTAGAAGAGCATGAAATTACTTTTAAGTGCCCTCACAGGACTTACCAGGGGAAAAAAAAAAACAAACCAGAAATTTGCAATTACTGCATCATGGTTGCTGTTAGCCACCCTGTAATCCTACTAATGCTATAATGTTATTTTCCTCTTCCTGTTGCCCCTTTGTTGCTAATTTATCATGTCTCACTCCCCCAGTGAGTTAAATTAAACAGTAAGTTGAAGGTTTGTGGATTGCTGTATATTTGTGCAGTTCACAGCAGAATTCACATTGATGTAATGAGCAGATTTTCCCAGTTTATATTCCCTGCTACAAGCAAAACAGCCCCAGACTTGAAATGATCCACACATGACAAAAGGTTGCTTGTTGAAGCACATTCAGAATTTTCCTTCTATCTGTGCTGACACTGAAAAGTGTTTTCAACATCTACAGGTTCAAGAAGCAAATCAGAACCAGTGGCTATATTGACAAGGATGGAAAAGCCCACTGCATCTCCCCATTGCTTTATGAGACTGGTTTCATCCCTTTTGAAATTTCTACAGATGCTGGGGCAACGTTTCCCTACTCTGGAACTTGGTTATCAGGTTACTTATATCTACAGCATCCCTCTCCCTCTTCTTCCTATATTCTTCCTCCATGCATGCAAGATTACAGAAGTCTTTTCCTTTTGATCAGTTTTTTTTTTCCTTAACAGGCCTCAGAAAAGGAAGTCTCACTAGCCTCATGTTAATTCATCTTTTGAGAGATGAACTTGCACAGCAATTGAGTAGCAGCAGCAGCATTAACTGATAAAAAGTCCTGCTTAAAAATGAGGTTGACCAAAACAGCTCCCACTTCATCCCTACTTCTATCCCTTTTTGTTCCCTCTTCAAATAATTGCATTGTGGTGTTGCATTCTAAGGACTGCAAGTATTAGTAAGCATTGCATTCTCTCAGCTTCAGCCTATTCTTTTCATGCCATGCATCCCATGCTGTGTAAAACATACCCAGGAGAAATCCTGCTAAATTTTAAATGATAGAGTAGCACTTTCTCAGGACTCTGCAAAGCCAAAATGTCATTAGCCCTCTTTTTCTGCTCTGCAATGCAGTACATCACAGCAAAGTTTCAGATGAAGAAAAATGCACATTGGTAAATGAGACAAAATGGCAATACTATGGCACCTCCAACACTGGTGGAAACTTAACTCTTACCTGGACACACCAGACACTTGCAGCAACCCACGTCAACATAGAAGTCTGGGGATACCAGGAAACAGGTAAAGTGACCCTTTTCCTGCAAGCATTTATCACACACATAACTTCTGTTCAGAGCTCTGCACAGCTTGTGACCACTTTCACTGACACCTGCAAGTATAAATAACTGATGACAGTAATGTCAGCTTTTCCTTTTGATTTACATATGGGTGGAGACATCTAATTTCAATCTTGTGGCCATTGCTCTTTTCCAGCATCCAAAACCCTTTTCTTCCTCTATCTGACAGGTGACAGTTATTCAGAAAACTGGAGGGGTGAATGGAAATACCTTTATACTTTGGCAAGAGAAACCCCCAATACAGGGAAATATTCTTTCATTCCTGTACCTGCTGAAGGAAATTACAGTACTTGGGACTATGGAATTTTGAGAATTATACCCAGCAACTATTTTGATGGGCAGAGGCAAGTGCATCACAACAACAACAACATAATAACAATAATAACAATAACAATAATAATAATGATGATAATAATAGCTACCTTATAAGCTGTTGTCTCCTTTGGCATTCCAAAACTGAGACTCAGGCTCCATTTAATGGGAAAAAATGGGGAGAAAACTGGAAGGTCAAAAGTGAGAAAGACTCATGGGTCAACATAAAGACAGTTTACTAAGTAAAGAGGAGCATGGAGGAAGAATCATAAAGTCTACCTCGAGCAGACTGATGCACAGTCAGTCACAGTAAGGGCTGTTTTAGAAAAACACTCCTGCAGTTTTATTGATGGACATGCTGGTCGAGGGCATGGAATATCCCTTTGGTCAGTTTGGGTTGGCTGTCACAGCTGTGCTCCCTCCTGGCCTTCTCCCTGGGGCCAGCATGAGACACAGAGAAGACCTTGACACCATGCCAGCAGGAGATAAAACACTGGTGTGTTATCAGCACTGTCTTGGTCACAAATCTAAAACGTGTCTGCTGTGAAGAAAATTACTCCAGCCAAGCCCATGCTGTCATCTGCTGATTTTTTTGTTTTGTCACAACTGTGGAGGAGTCCCTAATTGTAGAACTTCAGTCACTGCAGCCACAGGCCTTCCTCTTCTATTTTGTGTGCAGGTTTTTTGCATTCCTTCAAATTTTATGCCCATTTTCTTTTATTTCATTGCATATTTCCCCATGATTTTTGGTGAACTACCTGTGTAAGTGCTCCATGGATATTCCTTCATAATTCTTCCATATCTGCAGGTTTGATGTAGATAGTGTAGACTCTGTGAGCATATTAATGCCAACTCTTCAGTGTTACAACATATTGCTAAAATGTCAGAATCTCTTTGAGCATTTAGGAGTTGCTACCCAGACAATGATAACCTTTTCTCCTTCTAGAGGGTTTTTTATTATACTTTGTTAAGATTTTTTTTTCATGGGGAAAAGCAGAGTGCTTTGGAACATTTCAAGGATTCTGAATGGTTTCTGTAGCCATTAGTCCTGATATTGCTGGGGTGCAGGTGTTATGTTTTGTTAAAGAATCCAGATATTCTTCATTCTGGCCTAATGAAATTGCAATGTCAAAAGGCATGAATGCAAAACCTTCCTCTAAAAGGATCCATGTAAGTCAGAATCATGATTCTAAAATAGATTCTGATTACTGCATACTTGCTGCATGCTGTCCTGTCACCTCCTGAGTTTGGAAAATTTTGATTTGCCATAACTTTTTGAAGGAAAAAGAAAGCAGTGGGCTTTGCAATGAAATAACTTAAAAGTCAAAAGATGCTTTTTAATTATAATTAGCAATTGAGCCACAGTGCTACTGTCAAAATAGTGCTTGTTCAATCAGATCTATTTTTTGTTTCTCTTCCCCCCCACCCCCAGCAACATTCCATCAATCTGGAGCTCAGACCATGCATTGGCTTGGCACCTTGAGAAAGCCTTCAGAAATGACCCAAAAGCATGGGCAACTGCAAAATGTATGGAATGGGACAGAAAGGAAGAGTTGCTTCCAAACTTCCTGGAAGAGATTATAGACTGCCCTTGCACCTTGGCACAGGCAAGAGCTGACACTGGCAGGTTCCACGTAAGTTATTACTTGATCCCTCTGGCTTATTTCAATTCCAGGTGGAAGCTTAAGGAGTGCCAAACTCCACACACACCCCTGTTCCCTCTCTAAACATCATTACAAAGAAATTAAGTTACATTTAAATTTGCCCAAGTAGCATATCAAATGGCAGAGGTAAATACAGCTTGTCTAGGTAGTATGAATAAAAGTGCCTATAGAATAGGAGATGGAAATGACATTCAAACAGGGAATTAAAACAGTAGTTCCAATAGCAGACTGTAAACACTCTGTGGAGCTGGGAGCAGGGATGGCTTCTTTGAGATCCTACAAAATCACAGTCTGTGTTTGAAGATGATATTCCATGCTGTGACAAACTATTTCTGCCTAGTTCATCACACTTTGCTGCAAACCCTTCTGCCTTATACTTCAGAGCTCAAGCCCAGAGCTGTAATCCATTATTTCCTTTATCCTGCTTCCTTCCTCCTTCTCAGCTTCACTGTTATCAAGGAACTGACAAAAGCCAAGAAATCAATTGCCATTCAGTCTACACTTTCACTTACTCTGCTGATCTGAGGACCAGATGAGAGTGACTTTGTCTCCTATTTATGGGACCAAATGGTGGCATGTGTTTATGCATTAAAAAAAAAAAAAAAGGTTTAGGTAAACATTGTTACTATTCTAGTTATGAAACTCCAAACATGATGTATAAAACCTTGTGAAGATAAAGAATAGATCTACTGCCTCTGTCTAAGAACACAGAATAAACATTTACTCTGTTGTGTCTGTGTTTGTTGTACACTTACACTTGAATCCCATCTGGCTGCATTTGTTCTTCAAGGTCTGTTGTAACAGACTACAAAATGTTCAGGTCAGACATGTTGCTCCAGACACTTGAGTATTAAATTCACTATTTTTCCTATCATTCCACGCTATTCAACACAACCTTAAGCAGTTCATGTCAACTTAACACACATGCCAGATACAAAGGGTGGGAACAGAATGTAAGAACAGAAAGGACAATGAGGAAAGAACCCCATTAAGTGTGAACATTGATCTTTTTCAGACAGATTATGGCTGTGATATTGAAAAGGGGAGCGTGTGTACTTATCATCCTGGTGCTGTGCATTGTGTAAGAGCTATTCAAGCCAGGTAAAGTACATTTTTAAACTGCATTTTTTTGATTAATCCTTTTACCCCAGAGACAGCAGCATCACAGAATCAGGGCTGAAGTCTAACTGTACATCAGATAGAGTTTGGCAAACGAAATATTCAGCTGTATCCGTAAAAAGTCAGTAAGCAGCCCCTAAATAGAAACGGACCCCACAGAGCTAAATGATGGTTTTCTTGCTGCTTTTCTCAATCAGTCCCCAGTATGGGGCTGGCCAGCAGTGCTGCTATGACTCCACGGGAACCCAAATCCTCACGCGCGACTCCACCGGAGGCAGCACACCTGATCGAGGACATGACTGGGGGTCAGCACCTTTCTTGAAGCCTCCTCGGATACCTGGCTTTTCCCACTGGCTTTATGATGTTATCAGCTTCTATTACTGCTGCCTGTGGTCTGAGAATTGTGACTTCTATATGAAAAGGCGGCCCTCTAGTGACTGCAGGACGTACCGCCCTCCCCGAGCTGGTAAGGGCTCCAGACTTTCCTTATGGGGTGTAGATTTTTCATACAGTCTTGGCTTTTAGAATATTTCTATATGTGTATATATGAGTTGACAATGATGAGGGTACAATGTCCTGTGGAAAAATTCTATGGAAGGTTTCTATTGATCTATCACTTACAAAATCTGTATATGTTTTTTAATTGTGCTGCAAGATTTTCTGCGGTTGAGCATCTCGCTCACCCCTGGAACCTAAATAGTCAAAGCATAGTAGTCAATGTCCACGGCTTTATATCATCAGTGTGGACTTCTTGAGAAAAAAAGGTGGCTAGAGATGGTTAGTGACAGGTAGAAAGTAGCTAGAAAAGCTATTATGATGAGAAATATTCATATCAAATAAGAAAGTTTTACAATTTACAATGCGTCTGGTTTTCTCTCACTTGCTTTTAACTCAGTCATCAAATCTTGCCATACCTCTGTTGCTACCACATTTTGCCTTCTATGAGGTGTCCAGCAGGACTTGGCCTCCCACAAAGAAGTGCAAAGAGGCAGTGGTTTGCATCAGGAAAAAAGGAGAAAACTGTAGAGGGCCTTGCATTAGGTAGTTAGGGGTCATGAATGGGTGGTCTGGCTGCTTAAAGAAACCCCATCAAAAGTATTGGCAGAAGCAGAGTTTGAATTTGTGAAAATACAACTTTACAACTTGATGGCAAGGTGCATTGTATTAGTTACTATACAGATTAAAGCATACAAAAGAAGGTAAATTAGAAGCAACTTGGAGCAATTTACATGGAAGTTGGAAATGCAAAAGGGGATAAGGGTGCAAAGGGTATGGATGCAAAGATAAGGCAATAGCCCTGTATTCATGTCCAAATCTCCCCATATATTGCATGTGACACAGACTTCTAGCCTCTTTCCTTTCTCATGAACTTGAGGAGTAACAGGTTATGATTTTTGCTTGTTCTTAATTCTCTTTTTGCTTTTAAAAATAGCATCTGCTTTTGGGGATCCTCATTTCTTTACATTTGATGGTCTGAACTTCACCTTCAATGGCCTAGGAGAATACACATTGGTAGAGTCTGATCTCACATCCCTGAGAGTGCAAGGGAGGACACAGCAGGCACACTTTTCCAATGGTAAGTTGATAAGAGAGGAAGCAGAGCTTCTGAACTTCTGAGATTTGCAGAACTGAGATTTGATATTTGCTTGATTTGTACTTAGCAGCAATCCTCCTGTTATCTCTGTCGTCTCTAGTTTTCTTGTTTGGCCATTTGTGAACAGTCACCATTCTGAAGATAATCAGAAAGCAGACATCTTCAGGAAAAACTTCCCAATCGAAGTTTAATTGCTAGTTTTATTGGGTGTGAGTAATGGAAGTGTAAAGTTTTCCACTGTGTTTAAGAGCTCCAAAAAAATTCTTATTTCTCTCCATGCCCATTCTCATCAATAAGGAAACATAAGGCCAGTTCTTGAAATCAGGCAATAGGCACAGCTGCCAGCTGATGCACTTTGATAGCATTGTTGTTTTTTTTTCATTTGGAAGGAACTGGGGCTCAGGGGACAGGCTTGTCTGCAGTGGCCATGCAGGAGAACAGCTCTGATGTGATTGAAGTGCGCTACTCTGAGGATTTGCACCTGGAGGTCCTCCTGAACCAGAGGGTTCTCAGCTTCTCTGAACAAACCTGGATGGACTTGAAAGGTTAGTTATACATATCAGCCTCTCATTCTGATGGAGCCCATGGACAGTTAAAAGTGTCTCTAGGTGCATGCATTTCAACCCTTTTTTCAGCATCCTTTTGTCAAGTGTTCTAACAGGTGGCTCCAGTGTCCATGGTTTCTATGTCCTCTTTCACCTGTTTGTAGAGCAGTGGTTTTCCTCCTCATCCTGAGGACAGTGAATGGAATTAAATCTGTCCTTTACATTCTGCTTTGAGCTTACTGCATCTAATGCAATGAAGCCTAGCAAATGAAATGAAATATAGTGAAATATAAGTAAAATATATGCTAAAATATAACTCCATTTCATATTTACCTCTTTGGAGCTCTCTCAATAGGTCAGATATTATTCCTCTGTTCTTCTGCCAAAAAGACTGAAAAGACAAAAAGAGAAAAAGTTGACTTTTTGTCCAACAGGGCTGTGATTGTTTGATTACTTTTAATGATAATTTGACAAATACTAATCATACATCACTTCCATTTTAACAGTAATCCCCCTATTCAGCAGAGGAGCATTTCTGTGGCTAGCAATCAGTATTCCTCACATGGCTGAAGAGCAGGTGGAAGGCTACACTGACAAGGAGCTGCAGAAGCAGAGATGCAGGGAGGAAAACAAATGAAAAGGACATTGAGGGGGCCTGGAGAAGAAGCCATACTAGGGCGGTGTTGACAAGACAAGGGAGAAGGAGGGGAAAACTGTGCCCACTGACAGTGGTGCTTCCAGCTCACAGGCACTCTCTGATATGAACATCTCATATCTTTAAGCTTCTGGGCTGGGACAGTGGCAGGAGGCATCTTATATCAACAGCGGACATCTCTTTGCTGCCACTCTCTAGCAGCCATCTAATCACAACTTAGTGAAGGTGTGGCTTCCCTTTAAATGCTTCTCAGAGTGCAGCTCAGAGTGGAGGGGAGGAAAAGCTGTATGAAAAATGGTTAAAACTGATGATTTAAACTGATGCTAAAAATTTTTTCACTGTGGATAATTAGCTATTTTGTCCTCTTCCTCTCGTTATAGGTCTCTTTCTCTATTCTACACCTGATCAGAACATCACAGTGATGTTCTCTTCTGGGTCTGGAGTGCAAATAAGGGGAACTGGAGGATTTCTGACCCTGACAATTCTGCTCCCAGAGGAGTTTACAAATCACACATGGGGTCTCTTTGGAGTAATGAATGGCAATCCAGAGGATGACTACACCTTCAAGAATAAAACCACCATGTCAGTTCATGCAAGTCCCCAGCAGGTGTTTGAATTTGGAGCTAGCTGTAAGTAATTTCTATGGTCTATTATTACATTTTCTTTACATATTTAAGACAGCTTATGATTTAAGGACTAGGAAATGAAGTCTGTGCCAAGCAACTAGTACTGGGGGAAGAGAAGGCAGTAAGATAAATATGCCCTCCTCTACCCATATGGGGAGTGAAAACAGAACCATGATGGAGTGTTCAGCACTTTGTTCCTAGATCTCTTCCAGCTCCAGCCACATTTCTGTAGATAAACACCTGGATTAATAGCAGAAGGTGGTCTAGTTGGCAATGTTACATGTGAATCTTTCTTTCTGTCTCTGTCTCTCAAGGGGCAATTGAAAATGGAACTTCTCTCTTTACTTATGACACGGAGTTCTTACTGAACAGTTTTGTTCATGGGGACAAGCACAATGCCTCCTTTCTGCCCGTGTTCTCCCCCCATGAGGACCCTGCTGATCCCCTGCTAGAAGAGATGGTCTCACACTGTGGCTCTGACCCATTCTGCAGATTTGATGTCCTGACCACAAGAAGCCTTCTAGTGGGAAGTTCCACAAGACTTTCCCATCAGAATCACAAGCTGCTGGTAGAACATCTAGAGCCAGGTGATACAATATTCCACAAAACATCATTACAGAATAACAGGATATTCTGAGTGGGAAGGGACCCACTGGGATCATCAAGTCCAAACCTTAAGTGAACAGCCCATAAGGAGCATCACCACAATTATTTCTACAGGGCATCTATGAGGAGGCTTTGCTTAACTGTAGGTTCAGGCACCTATAAATAATCTGATTGTGGGAAATCATCTTTGTATCAGGAAATCTCTGTACTGATAGAATACTTAGGCAAACTCAAAATAAATTTCTTTCCATTTCTTCCACTGTAACACCACAGCATAGAAAATTTATCTTCATTTTATATACATTAAGCTGTCTTCCTTGGACTTCAAAATAAATTTTAAAAGTAGCAGGAAATACTGTCTTTCAGATAGCCTAAAAATCTTTGTTTTTCCATGAGTTGCCACTAAAATGCTGTTTGAATCATTGTAATGGAGGTTTGCTGGTCTAATTCCTAAATACTCTAACCAAATGTGTCTCTTTTATTAGTGATCTCTTGTGGCTGGCTGGATCATCCAACCAATGGAAGAAAGAATAATACTAACTACCTGCTGGGCTCAACCATCAGTTTCACCTGCAATGAGGGCTATGAACTCACAGGAGGGTCACAGGAAAGAACTTGCCAAGTGTCAGGAGCCTGGTCAGGAGACACACCCCAGTGCAGCCCAGTAACAGGTCTGTTGCCTTTTAAATATCACATATTGTCACTGAAAAATCATTATCAAGGACAAGGCAATCTCAGTACACCATGATGGCCCTTGACAAAAGCAACTTCTCTTACTTGGTAAAACATTGGACATGAGATGTCTAAATTTGTAGAAAAACTATTAACCAAATCTAAATAACAGGTGACTTGCGGTGGTTATGTGCATTCTGGTGGAGGTATTAAAGTTGTTGTTTTATCAGTGGGTACAGGTACCTGAAGGGTGGGTGAAAAGGGGATGGAGCCAGGATTTTTGCAGTAGTGCTCAGGGACAAGACAAGAGGCCATAGGCATGCTCTGAAACACAGAAGCTTCCCTCTGAACAAGAGAAACCCCTTTTTTACTGTGATGATGACTGAGCACTGGCACAGCTTGCCCAGAGAAGTTCCAGAGTCTCCCTCCCTGGAGATATTCAGAAGTTGTCAGGTCATGGTCCTGGGCATCTCACTCTGGGTGGTCCTGCTTGAACAGGGGAGTTGGACAAAATGACCCCCAGAGGTCCCATCCCACCTCCACTCTTCTGTGATTCTGTGATTCAAGAGCAGACACAGCCCACACATATTGAACCCTTTCACTCTTTTTTTTCTAAAAGATTATGTTATCTCAAAACATAATTCTATTATTCTACAGCAGTAAAAGTATTGTGAATGATACAATAGTATTTAGTATAAATAACATAGATTTATTCCCCCTCTTGTGTTACTACTAATAGATTATCAGTTAGCCTGGGATTATTGGATTTAGTAGCAGTTTAGTAGCATAGGCTGTCTCTATGATTTACAGAAAACGGCCCAAAATTTTCTTTTTATTCATTCACCACATAGACTCCAAATGTCCTCAAGATGGCAATATTTCAAAGCACCAGGGTGGTGCGAGGCCAGATGGCATGTTGAAGCACTTTCAATGCTGAGTTAATAGCTCCCAAAAGCACTCATCAAATAATTCATACTAACAGATTCTCCATTCTAAGACCTTCTTCCAAAGAAATGTGGAAAGTGCACTTCACATCAGCAACGAATTCCTGTCATGCTGGCACATTTCATCAGCCTCTGCTGCCTGTACCAATTGCTTGTACATTTGCCATGCAGTGAGTTAGTAAATATTTGAACTTAGTAATATTTGTAAGATGAACTGCAGTGAGTTTGGGCAGCAGAAAAATTCACAAAGGCCAGATCTTAAAAAGGCAATGGCAAAACTTTCTGCCAAGCTGAAAGCTAAGAATATTTTTCCACTGCTGCCATCAACCACATACATACTGGATAAGAGCCAGTCAGTCTCAATAAGCAAAACAGATGCTGACATTTACACTAGCAAAAGGGGGACAGAAAGGCAGCCCTGTGAGATCAGAGGAAAGGAGCTGGAAGATATGCAGTGATTACATTCAGAAGGATGGAGACATGACACAGCTTTGTGAATAAGCAAACAAAACCCACAATGTTTTCCAATGCTTTCCTGGAAGGTGACAAAGAGAAACAAGGTGTGAAAGAATTTTATTGATCTTATTACAACAAAGATCTTCCTTACTATTTGATATTTGGTGTTCTAGTTCATTTGCAATGTGAACCAAAATTGATGGTTTCTATTAGCTGCAGGAAGTTGGGAGTATGGCAATGCTGTCCACAGCAGCAGGATACTGACAACACCAACAACTGAGCAACACAATATAAAATACAAATTTCTCCATTCTTTTTTTCTTACTGCTATGCCCTACTAGTGGCATTTATAGCTAGCCTTGTTTCTCCTTCTTCCATAAGGTGTTCTGCTAGATGTCAGTGTTTGTCTGAGAATGCTATTTTATTGACAGGCCCAGGTCTCTACAGAGAAGAGAGGCAATACAGTTCAAAGTTCCTTTCACTAATATCTAAACTTCTCATTTTTTTATAGCATGGACAGCTAGTGCTTGCTTTCCACTAAATACATTTCTGCCTCTGGTCCAAGACACAGCTGAAATCCAGGGCCAGTTTTCCTTGTCTTACTTCTCTATTTGGCTATTTTCTCTACTCTCCATCCCCCAAACCTTCTCTTCTCCAGAACAGAAGAGGTCCTTGTGTTGTCAAAATCTGTTGTTCCTGATGTCAGTTTTCTTTATTGTTTTTCTCTTTACACAGCAGCATGCTGCTGTTTCACCAATATCCATTTTATCAAGTCCTGTGACAAAGACCTTCTTGAAACCAGAAAAATTAATGACAAAACCTGACAAAATTAATGGACAGCCCCTCCCAATTTCTGAGTGCCTGAATGGGTGACCACTGACCTAGCCACTGTGAACAGCAGTCACTTTTTTACTTTGAAAGTGAACTATCAAACACAAACTTTGTCAAATTATTTCTTTCATGCTGGTCAGGAGCACAGGGCCCAGCCCTCTGTTATTCCAAGCTTACAGGTGTATTTCTTTACAAGGCTGCAGTTTTGTGGCACATCAAATTCAAGCTCTGTCTTGCAAATCATCAAGGTTTTTTTAGTTGCTATATGTCTTTTCAAAAGAGAATATTTAAAATAAAGGCATTGGAACCATGAAAATTGGATGGGAAAAGAGGTGGAAACAAGAAAATGTAATGCCAGTTATTTTACAAAATCCATTTCGGTGTTTAGAAACTTCAAATACAAATTATGTTTTTGGGCCTGCATATTGTTGTTTTTGAGTTTTGCTTCCTTGGACTAAAGTTTCCATGGAAATCCTCTGCTAATAATTATTTTGCTATGCTTCTAATTACAATCCCACTGCAAGTCTTGCCAGTACCACTGCAAGCTCTTCACAGAATATCACAAAGAGGAAGAACAAAGAAGCCATCCAGCAAAAGCAAAAAGTAAAATGAGATGTAATATCCAGCTAAAAATCATAAGATAGTGGCAACATAAGTACATACAGTCTTTCTGAGACAGACATTATGGAGATACTAAGGGCAATCTAGTTTTGTTTGTCTTTTGGGTTACTTTCTCCTTTCTCCCCCTCTCCTCTATTCACTTTTAGATTTCCTTTTCCAGTCTCAGGCTCTGTGTAAATGCTGTTCATTTTGAAAAGCTGTCAGAAATCTCATTAGTCTTCTGTGCTTTTTCTAAACACAAAGATTTCACAACAGAGGCAAATCACTACTGGACTAACTTCTTTAGCCAGTGGTGGGTTCTCATCACTTGGCAGAGACTGGGTGCCTCCCAGTGAAGGATGTGTAAAACAAACATTAAGCCTTGTTCAGAAGTTACTGGATGATGGACCAATGCTTGTGAAACAGTTTATGTATCCCATTTCTTTCCTTAAGCTTCATTATAAACTAAATTACCAGCTGAATAATCTGTTCTAGGATCATAGAAGTGTCTGTTCTGCCACTCTGCCATCACTGTGTGCTAGGCTGTGGGTTGGGCGGGTGTGACAAAGTGATGGAAGGAAGGAAGGCTGACAAAAATGCAGCCCTGATGTATTAAGGCTCAGATACAAAATGTAGGAATTTTTGTTTCTCCCAGACAGTTCACTCCACATGCTGCATATCCTAACTTTTAAAAATATTCTTATGTGTCATGGTAATCTGCCACTGCTTAGAAGAATAAGAAAACAAAATGATAATTTTTATTCAAAATTTGTTTCATATCTGGTTTCTTTCTGTCTTTCAGGTGTCCTTGTTAGGCACTCACAGAATCAAGTTGACACTTCTCGTGTTTTAGTGTGTTCAAACTCTCTGATGCAGTTCAATGTACCCACATCAGAGCAGTCACTTCTCTTTTATGTAGATTATTAAGCAGCAAAGGTAGTTTGAAAATTTAATGCCAAAATAGGGGTAAATATTTAAAGTAGTCAAACCATATGGAATAAGGATTGAAAACCATTTCAGTTGGGATTGACAGTTCCATGTCAATATTGCACATGCAAAATGTTGACTACATATTAACCACTAGCCACCCTTTGTGTTAGAAAGCTTTTGCAACCACCTGCCCTAACAGTCAAATGTAGGAATTCTGTGAGTTCCTAATCTTTACCAGTTTCAGAGAATCTGAAAGGATGAAAGGTTGGAAGGGACCTCTGGACATCATTTAGTCCAATCCCACTGCCAAGGGAGGCAGTTCCTCAAATAAAGAGAACAGAAAAATCAGCACAATTTGTACCATTTCAAAAATTGTCATGTGACTGCATTCAAACAGATATGAAGAAATGTGTATAAAAGCCTTCATGGGTTTTTTGTGGTTGGTCTCTTTTTTTCAGGTATCAAACAAGTAATTGTTATTGGCAGTGTATTTGGAATAGTCGGCCTTGCAGTCCTGGGACGTCTGGGTTATTTATGCAGAAAGGAGAGGTAAGACTTAACTGAACTGAAAACACAAATGAACCTCCTAAAGAAATAGCAACTGTTATGACTTTTTAAATAATAATTTAATAACGACAACTGGCAACAAACTGCCAGTGTGCTACAGGTAAAAAAAAAACGCAACTGATGTGTAAACACTGAACAACTGTATGTGAAACTGACTGGTGGGGAAAGAGGGCAGCATAGTGAATGAAAATGGTTTTGCCTAGGAATACTGGTGGACTGAAATGGAGATATGGTGGATTTTCTGAACTTTGTTAGCAACTGTTACAAAATTTTAACCCTTCTCTGTTCCAGTGTCCACAAGTGATAGAATGCCAGATAAAATGGAATTGAAATTGAGTGAACGGAAACAAAATGGGGTTACGGCCCTTGGAAAGAAGACTGTATGTGTGAGGAAGAACTAAATACTTCTGAACCTGTCACAAAAAACCCCACAGTGCCAAGCTAACAGAACACTGCTATTGTTTTTCAGTATTTCATCACTTAAAAATGCTACATTCACTACGAATTCAGCTCAAAGAAATAAGAATGTGGCATACTATGCTGTGATATTAAAATTTATGTGTAAAGCCATGCTACTATATGAAGACCATTTTTTGCTTTCTATATGTGTTACAAAGGCCAAAAGAAATGTAAGCACATTTCCCTCCTCAAAATCAACCTTACAGCTTCATATGGAAGGAGATTTCTGTATGCTAAAAGTGAGATGCATCCACACTGTGTATTGATACAATAGATAAGGCCTACGAACTGTATTTTGATTGTTCCTCTTCAGAATAGCAAATTGTTCTCTGCCTGTATGGGTTGCTATTTGATTACACAGCAGTGTTGTAAAGGGGGTACAAGGATGTACCTTGTACAAAGGATGTTTGCCCTGTTTCTCTTCCTGACAAAGCAACTTTTTAAATGCTTTTTTAACTGTTAGTGTGGGGTTTTTTTTCATGTTGGTTGCTTCTTAGCAAAGCTGTTCTACCATTGCTAAAATGTCTCACGGGCCAAGTAAGGACTTTGTAGAAGTTAGACGACTGCTTGACATTACCACCTTGACACTTTGGTATCTTCAGGTAGATGAAAACAAACAAACAAACCCAAACCAAACCAACCACAAATCCCAAACCCTATCTTCCTGCACGTGCATTTTCAGAAAGCAACGATGCTCCTTTCGGTTGGGGAGCTGCTGTGTTTGTGTTTGCCGCTCTGGGTGTGTGCGCGCTGTAGGCGTGGGTGTCCCCTCATGTCCGTGCCCGCCCGCCAGTGTCCAGCGTCTCTGGGCGTGGAGGGCTCCTGTGGCTGTCTTTGTGGCTGTGTGTTCCTGTCTGTGTGGCTGTCTGTGCGGCTGTGTTCCTGTTTGTGTGGCTGTCTGTGCTGCTGTCTGTGCGGCTGTCCCTGTGCCTCATCCTGCCACCCGCGGCCGGGACAGCGGCCCCCGCCCGGCCTCAGCTCCGCCCGCCTCGGGACGCGGCCTACGGGGGACAGGGCGGCTTCAGCAGCCGCGCTGCTTTCTGCCAGCGCTCCCTCAGCACGGCTCCGCAGCCCGGTCACTTCTGTGGGGCGGCTGGTGCCTTTGCACTTTTAGAACGACGCCCCAAAAGGCAGCGTGCGGCTCTAGCATCACGCCGCCCGCGGAGCCGCTCATGCCCGCGTCCCTCAGAAAGTTTGCGGCGTTCTCTCCCTGTGCCGTGTCCGTCCGTGCCTTCGCGGCTTCAGGAGAGGAGAGCCGGGCTGCACCTGCGCTCGCCCATCGGCTCCCACACCCCCAGAGCGGCCCGGCGGGCGGAGGGCGTGCGCGGGGCAGGGGCAGCGGCCGGCAGCGCCAGGCCACGGGGCTGACGGGCTCTTGCCCGACCTCTTCCGCGGGACACTGGGTACGAGGGGAGTGACGAGAGCGCGGCTTGGGTCGCTGCTGGGATGGAGGAGTCTGTGTGTGTTTGTAGTGAGGCGTCCCGGCTAGCGAGGAGGGCTCGGCGGGGCCAAAGCGCTGCCCCGGGGCGAACACCACCAGCCCGAACCTGTCGGTGTCAGAAGTGGAAGCGGCAGCCCTGCGGTCCCGCGCTGCAGCAGGTTGGGATGTCGGTCTCTATCCTTTCCTGTCACATGGCTGGTAATAGGATCCCTCATCTGCCACTCGGCACCTCGCCGGGGCGCACTTACAGGACACATGCTGTAGGGCCTCCGCTTCCCGCACTTTGCGCTCTTCCCGGCCGCCTGCCACCCCCGGAGAGCCGGGGCTGCCGCCTGCGAGCGCGGCGCGGCCCGGCGGCCGCTGCCTATGGAGCCTCCCGCCCTCGCCGCCGTCCTGGCCTTCTCCGGGCTGGCGCTGAGCTGCTGCCGCGAGCCCGTTCTGTCCGGTGAGTGCCGCTCCGGGGGAGCCGGGAGGGGGGCGCGATCGGGGCTGCTCCCCGAGCTCCTCGCCGGGCTGAGCGGCGAGGCAGCGGGGCAGCCTCTCCCGGAGCTCCGCAGACCCGCAGCCTCCCGCGGAAGGGCTCTGCCGGCCGGCAGCGCCTCTCCGAGGTCGCGACGACGTCCCTTCCTGCTCGGCAGAGCCGTGCCGGGCTCGAAGCTGCTCGTGCGAGCACGCAGCGGGTGTTTTTGCCTGGAGTCCCTGGGTATTTGAGGCTCTCCCCGCGCTTGCTGAACCGGGAGCTCGGAATCTCCAATGAAAGCATGATGTAAGAGAAAGATTAGCAGCACGTTTCTCTATAAAAGTGGGTCGATAGCTAGGTCTGCGGAATGGAGGCGTTTAAAGGGAGAGGGGCGTGCGATTGTTTGTGTCACTGGGGAAGAACCTGGGGCAGCAGAGCCAGAGCTTGAAGGGTGAGCATCCCGCCTGGCCGCAGCGTGCTGCCCCGAGCCTGGGCTCCTCTCACCGTTTAGAAGCCTGAAGCTTCACTTCCTAAGGTGATTTTTCACTTAAAATTTCTCGGCACCCTTTTGTTCTCGTCTGAGTTGTTACTAATGATTTCAAGTACTGTGGTTCTCCTCTGGTAAACACTGGCCATGCTTTGCAAGATCAGAAGTGGCAGTTCCAGATGGTCACAGCATCACAGCCATCAGATGTGTGGTCCTTCTGGATACATTTTGTGTATTCTTGCTTGCTGTTTCTTCTTACAAAGTAGAATTTGCTCTCCTTTTTGAACACATACTTGCTCATCAAGTTTTCATAGATGCAGCTAATTAGAAACGGAAAATACTTGCATAGCCATTTTCAGTGAATAAAAAACCTTTTACGAGAAAAAGTTCTGGTAAATTTTACTTCTTCACAGAAGTAAAACATGAGAGTATTTTAGATAAGCATTTAGAGAGCTGCCTAAGAGTCTTTTCCCAGTACCATTAGGACGTGCTTGGTGCACAGAGTGAATATTCCTTCCTTTGCTTAAGTTGAAGAATGTTTGTAAGGTTTCTGAACAGAACACTCCGTGTGTAACCATGTCTCTCACAGAGGGCTGTGTGACAGCAAGTGGAGGGTATGGCCCCGTGTGAATGTTTGGCTGTTAAAGAAGCCAGAAATGCCTGAGCACAAGCAGCTGGGGCAGGGCGAGGAGGGAAGAGTACATAATGCCTCCAAATGAAGGTGTAGCAAGGGAGAATGGATCTAGAAAGTCTTGCCACACATGTGTCTTCTGCTCAAGCACCTGGAAACGGTGCAAATACAGCAACTTGTAATTTGTATGGCATGTACAGGATCTGCAGAGTTCCTAATCTGCACAAGGTACACATCAGGGTCCTCGTCTTGACCCTGAATCCCACAGAACTGAGACGGGATCGGCTGTGTCAGGTTGCACTTGAAACTAGCAGAATTCTGAAATGACAAACATTACTGTTGCTTTTGGAAGGCAGTTTGTTGTATGGTATGTTTTTAATACCTATTTCTTGTTTTGGTTTTTAATGCCTACTCCTTGTTTTGGTTTTTAATGCATGTTGTTATAAGATTATTGTAAAGTGCAGTCAAAATAAAGACTGTGTCACCATCATTTGCTAAGAGAAAGACTTCTGGAATTACTATATGAAAAATTACTGCAGTTGTCAGAAATGAAGATGAATTAACAACCATTTTTGCACATAGTACTATGGTACTTTCCACATAATGTTTCTGCTTCGCCATGTGATGTTCAACAGTTTCTATTAACTCAAACACTGACATTTCTGCATTCAAACCTTGGCATTTGTGCATTCAAACATCAGCCATACATAATTTCTCAAGTGGATCAGAAATAAGAAGTGTGTGAATAGATTACCTACCATTAAAGGACTGTTTGAATTTGGTGAGTTTTGTGTTTCAAGGCCAAAGAAATGGAAATGCCTTCAGCAAATGTTAGTTTTGGTGAACAAATGTTATTTTATATACTCAATGCAACAAGTTATAATTTGTAGTTTCTGCATTTATACCATTCATTTAATTTCCCCATCAGAAATGTATGCGATTATCAATCTCTTTTTCCTTTCTCTGTTTTCTTTCCATTTAGCAATACTGAGTCACCATGTCCTTGGTTTTTTCCCAGCTGAGTCTTTCCTTTGAGCTGTTGTTCCAGCCTTCTCTCACAAACCTGGTATCTCTTGTCATCTTATTCTGTCTATGCTTTGGTGATTCAGAGAAGCAGTTCTACTTGATATGCCGTAAGCAAGCCTCATGGAAAGACTTAAAAAAGCAATTTTTTTTCTTTCTAACTAGGCAGGTAGGGGATGAAATAGTCAGACATTTCAGCATATCATGCTTGTACATGCATAGAGCATAACTCAAAATCCAGAGTTATGAGAATAGATTTAAGCAGGATGGAGCCAAAGAAGTAGGAGGGAGGCAGGGATTACATGCTGCCAGCTGCAAAATTTTCATTTTTGTCGTATCACACCATAATTGTTGTGCAGCTGACCACTCCCTTCATCCACACAGTGGCTATGGCCCATCCTGATAAAATTGCCAAAAGGATTCAGCCTGCCACACTTGACAAGGGAACAACAGTTTTAAAACTTCACAAAGAAAGAAAACAAATGGGTGTATTAAGGAACAGAAATTCTTATGGGGTCACATCACACATTCTTACTTCCAGTGATAAAGAATCACAAGGCAAGCAAGTGTGTTTGCATCTTGTGGCTGAGGACCAGCCAGCAGCTGCAAAGCTCTGGCTAATATAGCATGTTTGCACAGTACAAATAAAAAGACAAAAGGGACAGAATGCATTTAGAAATAATGGGAACTGTCTCTTGTGCTCATAACCTAACTCGTCTGCTTCCAACATAGTCCAGAAAAGGTCTGGCCAGACAGATTTATTTCTTTGACAAAAAAAAAAAAAAAAGTGATGAAAAGTGATTAGCTTGATGATTAAAGTCAAAATTTCACAAGGATAGCAAGTTCACGTATGTGACAGCTCACACACTGCCAGGGAGCACAAGTATCAACTCTGCATGTCTGTACATTTCCAGGAATGTACATTTTTACAAGACAGATGCTTCAGTCAAGGTTTGATCAAATCTCAGGTGGCATAATTCAAGTATAATCAGATATTCACTGTGGCTACTCTCTGGCTTGGACCAATGCTCATTAGGTCTCTAATTCTGACTAGCAAAAGTGATTGCATTGGAGGACTTTCAAAAATTGTATGTGTGTGTCTGTGGGTGTGTTTGCATGGATATGTAGAATGAGCAGGATACAATTCTTAAACTACATGTGGAGTTCCCCCACATTGTCAAGGAAGAAATGATCAGCTAATCAAGTGCCCTCATAGCATCACATCAAAATTTAACTGTCTGATTTAAGAAATGGGGAGTTGTTTTCTAGGAATTTTGATAATTGCTATTTTAAACAAAGACAGTTCTTTTGTGATGGTTTTTCTTTAGCTTGTATCAACTGTTCTGTTGTGGGGGGCTCTTACTGTTACAACACAGGCACAGAAGCCTGACAGTTTTGATGAGTGGTGGTATTATATTAGTATGAATTGGAATAGAAAAGTATTGAAATGCAAAAATAGTACACTGTTTTTTCACTCGGGTAGATCCAAATCAGCCTTATACTTCCCAAAAGCATTTACTTTGCATCATAATATGGAATGAGATTTTTTTCCCTGACCACTCATATGATAGTATGCAAATTAACTTTTGGTTCAGTCGATAAAACTGCATCTTCAAAGAAAACCATTGCAATGCTAAAAATATTTTTAATAATGACCACAGAAGCCATATTTGTGTCTTTCATCTCCTGAAGCTTCTTCTGGTTTTAATCAGTGTTCCCACATGAAGAACTGTGGCAACCTATGATAATAGAATCCCTATTCACATCTCTAGGGAAACAAAAATGTTCTCATTTGAAGAAGGTGATGTGGTGTTCTGCCCCTTCCACCCGTGGGCCCCTGCCTCTGTCACTGCCGGGGTATCTTGGCATCAGTTAAGTGGTTTCTGTCCTTTCCTCTGTGCGTTACTTTCTCATTGAAGTGTTTCTGCTGTCTAATTATACCCTTTCAATCAAATTAGAGACTGCAGCATCTGGTTAGTGCCTGTAACTGTTGCCATCTGCACCTAGATACAGTGCTTTCATTTAAGGAGGAGTGCTCCAATTGCAATCTCCAGCAAGAACTAGAACAGTTTAGATAGAATGGAAATGACTTAAAATTATTCTTGGAATACTCTGCAAGCACATGCATCAGGCAACCCACACTGAGTCATTATCGGACCTGGCACCCTTGGTTTCCTACCCTTATATTCTGCTTAAGCATTTTTCTGACTTCTCTAAAAGGCTGTAGGAAAAACAAGTGAAAACTGAGCAGGCAGTTATACCACGTAAATTCAGGAACCTTTAATTTTTGGTCCAACCTTACATTTAATTACACTGCTGTAATGAAACCCAAGATTTAAATAGTAGCCACTTTCATTTATCTTTCATTAATCTGCAGATCTTTAAAAGAAAACCTTGCCTTTTGTTGGGTAGTAGGTGGTAGGATAATTTCTGGCTTGGGTAGGCTAGTTTCAGGTTGATAATTGTTGTCAGCCTCTCTGGACACTGCTTAGTGCTCTAAGTAGCTTCGAAAACATTAAGCAAACAAAGTGGTTTGGTTTGTTTTTTTTCTCTCCAGTGGAATAGGAAGAAGTTTGTCATTCTGAATTTTCAGTCTCAAAAGCTATGTACAGGCCTCAAACTTGGAAAGTACTCTAAGAAGTCATTAAAACCATCCTGAAACCTCCATCCCTTCAGTCTGCAATTTGTAGTGTCTCTAGATAGATGTCTTTGAGAAAATCATTGGAAGCCAATGCAGACTCTGAAATGTCAGTGATTTATCATCAATAAAACATCAGGCTGTTATAGTCTGCACTACCTTAATTTTTCAAATGATCCTGAAGTGGCGCCCATGTGGAGTGCAGGCAGCCATGCAGTCCCAAAGTAACAAAGGAAAATGATCATTGTAAGGTCCCTACATTGAAGAAGAAACCGACACAGATGGAAAGAATTTCTACAACAGCTGCTGTTTGATCTTCCAAATGTTGATCTGGCTCTAATAAAACTAATTGTGAACCTGTATCACACACTGAGTATTCACTTACAGTGGACAACATCCCTGGTCTTGTTTTCTGCTTTTTTGTTCTAGCATTTGTCACTCAGTACATGCTTACCTAGCCTCAGCATTCATTTTAAAAGTTACTTGCTGTCAACCGTGGCACCTGATGTGTTGAAACAAAACAGCCCTGACAACAAAGTGCTGTCCCTGTTTTCTCATCAAGGCTCATGAACATTAGCCTGAACAGCATCTGTTGGAACCTTTTGTGACTAGAACCTCTGCAAAGGTTCTCTGATTAATTCTGTTTACAGGTATCCCCATGACACAGCAGAAGCAGCAGGGTCATTAGGCAGTTAATTGAGTGAAATCATCGTGGACACTGATTCTAATCACAGATTTGACATAAGCCTCTACTTTAGACTATGTCTGAAACCCAGCTGACTAAGATCTTAGAAGTATGAGGTCACACACTTCTAGATTTGAGTGGTCACAGCTTTCTTCATGTCCTGTCTGAAACCCTAGTGTTTTAGTAGAGGTTTATAGCTGACAGGATAGTCTGAGCCTTGTGTGCATGAGCAAAATCCATGTGGCAAATCTATCAAGCACAGTGGCAACCTGATGCCTTCATGGGGGCTCTCAGCTGTAGTGTCCACAAGGTTTCTGTTCTTCCCTTGCTGTCCTTGCTACTGGGAGAGGACTGGGATACAGTGCAAGTTCTGTCACAGTTGACCATAATCTTACAAAACTTTAAGGAATAAGGCTTGCTGAAATTCACAGAACCAGTATTAATTTTCTTGAGTCACAGTTCTCATGTTACATTCCAAGTGAGGGGCTTCATACCCTAAAGTGGCATGGAAGTATCACTCAACCTAAGCGTGCCACAACAAAGAGGGGTGGTTGTTGCTGGTTGATTTAATATTTTCCTCCTCCCTTTTGCATAATCTACCAAAGGGAAATCATCTGATTTGAGTAAGCCAAAGAGTTGTACCAACAGTGTTCAGTCCAGTCTTTTCTGACTGTTTAATTTAGATGACCTCATCTGAATTAGTTTTATGCAGACAAATCTAGGTGATCTTTTTTTAAGCTCATCTTTCCACAGAATTATTGCACCAGTGTACAAGACAAAAAGTAGGGTGGAGGTTCTAATCTTCTGTTCTCCAGAATCTCTTAGGGCTTGGATTTGAAATAGAGAGGACAATGGTCTTTCCGCAGACAAAACATGCATCTTCAGCACATTGAGAGTATTAATTTCATGATGAAATCACTAAGGTAGTGTCTTGGCTGTCGTGCAGCAAAATATGATGAAATCACTGCATGTGATAAACAAAAGAATTTTTTGTTGTTGCCAAGAAGTGCTTACTCTAAATCAAGGACTTCTCAGTTTCCCATGCTTAGCCAGTGAGCAGGTGCACAAGAAGCCAGGAGGGAGCATAGCAAGGACAACTGACCTGATTTTTTAAAATGCAAATATCTATTTGAAAATATTGCACTCCCGTGCTATGGCAAAGTCGTTATTCATCCTTAAGAAAATCCAAATTCCTTGTAACACAAAAGGTTTTGTATTTCATTTGATAACAGCTGCTAAATTCCATGACTTAAAGTTTCAGTGTTTCAGGGATAATCAATGATTTTCCGTGGTATCTCACTGCCTCCCCTTTCCACATCCACATCTAAGCCAGGGGAGCTTTGTTTCAGCTGAAACATTTGCACCAAATCTCTTGATAGCACAAAGGAACACAGGAGGCACTGATACAGCTACCGATTGTCTGGGGAACAAAAACTGCAGTTAAGAGGAATGAAGAGAGATAAGTAGGCTAGATAGGTAGGCTCTGACTCTTCTTTTTTTTTCTTAAAGTGCAGTGAAGTTTGAAGAAAATCAGTTAAAAAAAGCTGACATGAAAATGTAAGTCAGTCACTACTGCAAGTTAAAGCATGGGCCAGTCTTAGCAGATCCTAAAATGGACTAAGTTAACTTCAGTTTAGTTTGCCAGACTAAATTCAGGTATTGTAACATTCTTTAAATTTCTGAGTAGATGGAAGTATATATTGCTTTTCATTTAGGAGTGAGAAGCAAAAAAAAAAAAACCAAAAAAAAAACCAAACAAACAAAAAAACCCCCACAAAGCTAATATAGATATCTTTTCTGGATGTGCTTATCACTTTTCATAAATTCTTTTTGCTGCTTATTATTTTGTATATCTATTTTGATTACATTTTTCTCTCTTTTATGTTAAAATTCATCAGCTTATATTTTTCAGCTGTAACCTACAAAAGCTTTTATATTAACTGAAAAACAAAAGAGGTATTGAATAAAGTTGCAGCACAGTCATGACCTTAAAGTGGGGTTTTTTTTCATGTTTACACAAATATCTGTGGTGGCCTGAATACTGGAAACTCAGATTTGCATTTTTAAGCAAATGTCTGCAGCCCACCTGTTTTGCTAAGGCAGGTAAATTACAGTAAGGAGGAGTATCGACCTGAAGCTTGTTTTTGTTAAATTATATACCTTTCTGTCCACAGATGATAACAGAATATATTAATGGCTGTGCAGACACCTCTTCTATGTGCCTTCAGCAACAAAATTTCATTTAATAGAAATCCAAACTTGCCTAGGCATGAAAATGCACAGTGAAAGCACAAAACCATTGTCTTTCATCTGCTGTGTAATAGAACTCTGAAATAATTATTATAATTGTACCATTCTGATATTTGTGAGCCCAGACTAAACTAATTTCAGAGGCATGGTTTTAATAATACATTTTTCCTTCTTCTACAGTAGTTCTAAATACAAAAACAGTGTACTGTTAATATCAGGATTAAAATGTGGGTGGGTTTTTTTTTCCCTCTTCCAACTGCAGCTACACAGGTCTTTCTAGACTTGTTTTGTAAGTTAGATTTCATGAGGGACACCTGAGATCAGCACATACTTCAGAGCACTCTCCCACTCCCTCAGGGCAGTAGAACATCTCTGCAGCTGCAGTATGGTTTCTGCAGAGAACACTATCAGATGAAACAGGAGCTTTCACAGCCTGTAGTTAGCAGAAAGCTAATTTTCAATGAATTTCCCCAGTAATGCTGTCCAGTACAAAGAAATGTTTACAGCAGTGTAACACAGCAGTTTTAATTCTGTCCCAGACTGTTATGTTTTAGTCCTATTCTTAAATAAATGCAAGGATGATAAATGTTAGCAACTATTAATTATAAGCAGGATGGACTTATTTATGGTAAACTAATTATAATGATTCTTCCTGGGAGATAATCACAGGATGGTTGGGATGAAAGTGACCTCTGGAGGTCATGTTGTCCAACTGCTGTGCTCAAGCACAGTCACCTAAAGCCCAGGACCATGTCCAGGTGCCTTTGGAATATCTCCAAGGATGGAGATTCTACAGCCTCCCTGGGCAACTTCTTCCCATGCTCTGCCATGCTCACATTGCATAATTTAATCAAAAATGTTTTGCAATTTCAGCAGAAGTAAAACTGTTCATGCATTTGGATATTTATTTCATCAGAAGATGTCCAGTGAACATGTCCATATCCATGGCAGGGGGGTGGAACTGGATGATCTTTAGGATCCCTCTCAACCTGAACCATTCTACAGTTCTGTGATTAACGAGGCCCAGCAAAGCCAGCCAGCATGAAAGTTGTAGTTCAGCTGAGAAGGGGCTAATGTATTTAGTGAAATCATTCTCTACTTTGGTTTCTAACTTGCTGAGTATCAGGAGGCTAGGGAAACAAATGTAAGGGGGAGAAAATGTGAGTGAGGCAGAAGAATACTGACCCATACTTTTTAATCTGAAAGCATAAATGCTTTAGTAGCAAATCACAGTATTGTGATTATACTCTGTTGAAGGAGGTCCCTTTCTAAGGCAACTCAATCTCTAAGAATTTTTCTAAATCAGAATGTAAATGTTGATAAGATCCATGCTTACAAAGTCTTTCACTTTGTAAAGTACAGATAGTCACAACTTTAGCTGAAGCGGCATGAGATTTTGGTTAATATGCTGATAAGTAGCAGACTGATAATGTCATATGATTTCATTTTTGGAAAATTAACAAGTCACAGAGTCATCCTAATGAGTAAAACACAAGGAAAAGTAAAAGTAAAAAAGTATTATGCTTACTCAGAAGATGCATGTTAGTTGTGTAAACCTCTCATCAGACCTGTCTTATACATTGTTTATTAAAGTAATGACATCATAATCTCTTGAATAGAGGTTTGACTGAAAGCTTAAATCCTAGCCAGCATCTTTAGCTGCCTAAACAATGCAGGAAACATGGTCTATTGGATATGGAGTGGAGGGTGAGGGAAGAACAAACACTAAACCTACAAACATTCTTTCTTTTCCCATTGCTCTTTCTTCCCAGAATGCTATACAGCAAATGGGGCTGACTATCGTGGCACTCAGAACCAGACCTCCCAACATGCAGGAAAACCTTGTCTTTTTTGGAATGAGACCTTTGAGCATCCTTACAATACTGTGAAATATCCCAATGGGGAGGGAGGCCTTGGAGAGCATAACTACTGCAGGTAAGAAATATCCCATTGCTTTAACATTGCCCGAATACCCAGTGTTACTTTAAGCAGCTGACAGAAAATTGGGAAATGTCCTGTCAGGCAGTGAAGAATGTCAGAACCATGGGTATCTAACACTTTTTGGTTTACCCTGTAATCAGTACCCTGAATCTATCAGCACCATTAGTAGAATAACTTTCTCAGCCCAGCTCCCACACTTGTTCAGCACAGTCCCTATCATGTGTCCAGTTTGTAAGGTGGCATGAGAGAGAAAGACTATAGATTACTTAAACGAAAAGGTGGAGATAAAAAAAACCAAATTAGAAGGACACAGTGCAGTGAGTGTCTGGAAGAGTCTCTGGATGGATTTTATCCTCACGCACAAGCCTGGTTCTGTTACACTTTCCAAGTTTTGTGCTCATGAAAGATTTGTAGTGACAAAAAATTCTCATTGAGCCTCAGTGATAGAGTTATTTGAATTCAGAAGCTCATCTGTCAGGGGTTACAATGCCAGATTAAACCGTGGATTAAGTGCATTAAAACATGCACTTCTCTTTCCTTGCCTTCTAGAGAAAGTCTTCCATAACTAGGATAGAACTTAGAACAAAACTTAAATAAGAACTTCAGAACATAGGGGCCAAATCAGAACTGAAGTTCAGAGAGGTTTAGGCTCTGCAGGCTCTTTTTCAGCTCTGTGTCTCAGTAGGCAAACTAATAGAGAACTGTGAAAAATACAGTGGCCACTAAATTATCTTTGATACTAATAGCAGAATCAAGAATGCAATTTTGATTGTTGCTGTGTGGCAATATTCTAGACAGGCTTTATCTACAGGATCTTACTTTTGGCAGTCATCTCTGGCTAATATTTTGGTTAGTACAAAGCAAAACATGTACAAGCTGTGCAAAAACATGCATGAGAAACTGAATGTTTTTCCAGATACTCAAAAAACACTTACTTGAAATTTGCTTTACCTAGCAAATGAGAACTTGGTAAATGCTACAGGGAATAAGAAACCTATAATCTGATATGTAAACTTGAGAAATTACTTAATTATCAAAAAGAGCTTTTTTTACCTGAGTCTGCTAGGTATTAGATTATCCTCATTTTCTTCCTTATGCTGCATCACTTTGCCTAGGAGTTCTCACAGGTGTATGGAATGACAGTCCTAACTAATGGATGACTTTTAACTTCACATTCTCTTGAAAGAAAGCTTGCAAAGTCACTAAGAATGCTGGAGTATATCTAGAGCATGCAAATGTTGCTGAGGGCTGTGATACAGCTGGTTTAGCTCTTTCTCTGACATTCATCTGCTTGATGACAATGGACAAGTTGATTTTTCCCTTTTCCCAGGCAGCACATACCTCACAAGGCTTTTTTAAGGCATAATACATCGCCTTGAGATTTGATTTTGGGGACAACATTTGAACAATCAAATTTTACACTTGAAGTATTAATCAGAAGCATGTTACCTCTCCATGGGTGGTCCTTACTTGGAATACTTTGTTTACTGCAAGACACCCTGTTCAGATGGAAATGCCTCAGCATTCCACTCACTTCAACCATAACAAAATTATGAGGACTGAAATTTTTGGAGATTTTGAAAGACAGAGAGTTGTTTTCTAACTGCCATGCACTTCTGAGGTTGAAGACCAAGATTTCTAAAGACATTCACCATGTTTCTCTCCAATTTCCTCACATTTTTAAGGATTTCTATGTAGAGTGCCATTCTCATGATTGAATTCCTGACATACGGTTTCTGTCATGAAGATGTAATTGCAAAAATTCCAGTAACTCTGGATACAAGGGAAAATGGGTAGTTGAAGTACAAGCTTCACTTGGTTTTAGTCTTCTACTTTTTTTAGCTGCTGGAGGCTCTTGCATTACACCTAAATTCCTAGCATAGCTAGTCTTAGACTTTCCTGGTGCACTGCTTCTACTAATCTGTTTGAAAGCCTAACTAGCAACATTTTAGTCATCTAAACTGCACTCAACCCACCAGTTGTTTTCAGCAGTCTGCTATTTGACCAAAAAACATCCACAGAATTTCTAAAATTGGATCTCCCACAAAAGAGTTGTTAATAGGCGTAAATGACAACATGCAGCTGAACTGACACTTCAGTAGGGCCGTGTCATTTATAGAATTCATGCCAAAGCACATGATAAAAAGATTGCAACTGGTCCTAGTTAAAAGAAAAAGTCATAATTAAACCTGACTGTCCAAAATAAGAATTTATTCTCTTCAATAGATCTTTGCAATGTGAATAGCCTTTCACAGTGTACATAGAAAAAAAACTTTAAATAACCTAATGACTAATTAGGTATGCTTTTGTAAGTGGTGCTACACAACAGCAAATAATTATAAAAATAGTGATCATCATCATGGACATATAAGAATTAACCATCAATATAAAGAGATCACTGGAATGGATTTAGTCAGTTTTATTGAAAGACAGGAAAAAAAATTCAGTCTTTCCCAGAAGACTTTATCAGCTATCAGTATTTTTATCACCATACACACAGAAAGTCAGAATCTGGACTATTTTGTACCAAGGCAGAAAATCAAGTTTATGAGTCTATGAAACCTGCCCACAGGATGTGGGACAGAAAATCTTCCTCTCTGTCAGTACTGACCAGAAATAGCTCTGCACCTTTTAACCTTAGAGTAAAACAACCTATATTTTAGACATTACTAGCATCAGATGCTTGATGAATACTGTAATAACCAAAGCTATCTGAACTTTCTGATATTGCAAAACTTTGCATTTTTTGGTAGGTACTAGAGCAAAAATAGTAATGCCATTGAAGCTTAATAAGATTGATTTTTTTTTGGTGTGTGTTTTTTGAAAAAAAATTGATGAATTTCACTGAGTGTTTTTCTCTTTCAGAAACCCTGATGGGGATGTCAGCCCGTGGTGCTATATTGCAGAACATGAAGATGGAATATACTGGAAATACTGTGAGATTCCATCCTGCCGAAGTAAGAGCACCGTGCAGTTTTTTAGGCCTGCATCTCAGCTGAGCAGACTGGCAGATCCACAACAGTGGGCAGTGATTTCCAAACACAAACTAGGATAAGGCAAAACAGCTGATTTTCAGTTGCAGACTAAGCTGTATTTTAAACAGGTGTCTTAAGAGTTAATGACAAGCTTACTGAATTGTTCCTCCTTTTCATCTCAGAATTACTGGATTATATTATTTACAAATAATACTGTATGACAGGGAATCACACAAAACTTGTTAAGTACTGCTAGTTCTTTGAATTCATAGAGCATTAATTTATTAAAATCTAGAGGACAAAAAAAAGGAAAGTTTTTACAAGGTATACATGTGTCCATTCATTGCAATTAGCTCATAAAATGAATTACATTAGTTTAATGTGTATAGAGCATCCTAAACAGAATTGCTTGGAGGAAACATAGAAACAATATGAGAGGACACAGTGAAAAGGTGACTGTGCTATATGGGAACTCTGGAGTAGAATTCTGTCCCTGGCAGGTGCAGATACCTAACATTGCTGTGAAACCACAACTTGGACATTGTTTGATTTTTTTTTAAATCAGATCATTTACAGGCTACTCACATGAAGCTTCTTTCCAGAATATTTTTAATGTATTCTATTTTTTACTGTGTCCACAGTGTCGTGATTTGTGTCAGGATCTTCCAAAATTTTCTTGCCTAAATCACATTCTTTAAAATATGCCCAAATATTAAGAAGATATTCTAGTCTTGCATGTTAACAAGCAACCATAGCTACACATTTTAGTAAGTCTAATCATTAATGCCTTCACTTGCTTTCCTAAGTTCTTTTGTGCAGGTACCCTCTGTTTCTGAGGCATAACTTAGGTCTTCACTCTGAGCACCAGAGCAGGTGTCCACACATTTGATTGGAAGAAGTATATTTCTTAAATGAAGTTAAGAAAACAAAACCAGACAAGAAAAATGGAGCTAAAGTGATTTTTTTTAATTTTTTTTTTACTTTGTTCATAGCTTTGTTGTTTTGGGGTTTTTATGAATGTGAATGACTCACATCTTCATGCCAGGCAAACAAATACATAAGTGTGACCTTAAGACAGATGGCTTTTACCTAGACTTAAATACAGATTAAGGAGTCTAATTTAAATAACACAGAATCATTCAACACTCTGATACTCATTGTTCAGAGGACATCCTACTCTTATTTTTCTAATATATAAGATATGATTTAAGAAACTTAGCCTTCCTAATTAAGAAATTTAACTTGGTCTAAAATGAAAGAATTTGCATTTTCTTTAAAGACCACAGATGTTAACAAATTATCTGGATATGGCACCAGAAAAAAAGCTGAAAGACAAATTCTCTCCACTCCATTTGTTCTACACAAAGGATCCTTTTAAAACCAGCCTTGCTCATTTTCTCTGTGGTGGGGAGCAGAGGATTTAAACTTGGACACTTACTTGCACAGATAATCCAGACTTACATTTACAAAATGTCCTTTTGACCAGTAGCAGCTGCTTCAAGCATTGCACTGAAACTCGATACTAGAAAAAGGAATTGCAGCAATTTAGAGCAAACTGTACATTGCAAGCCCATCCAAATCTTAATACAAACCTCATGGTTTATGAAGCTGTGTAAAAAAATCTTTTATTCTTCACCAGACTTTCTGTTTTCAGTAAGCATGATGCTAAGTCATAGGACCATCAAAACTATCTTGTGAAGTGTACAAATGAAATGCAAAGTCAGTTTTTGAATGCAAAACTTGACTTTTGTGACGGAGCAAGAAAGCAACTGTTTAAAACAAAATCTGTTTGAAAATTTTTATATAAGAAATTTCTTATATAATTTGAAAAATTTCTTATATAAGCTTCTTTTTCTTAATGATATTCACTACTAGAAAATTATCTGGAACATAAGTTACCTATTAACTCTGCCCACATAATACCATGGCAGTGCCAACAACATGAAGCATCTTGATTGCCTAGAGAGATTTGCATGCAATGATTCATCTGAACAATAATTAAGAATCTACAGTTAAGAATTTTTCATTATAGTGATGAATTCACATGATTATCTCATGTGTCTCATTCCCTAATATTTACACATAACACTACATGCTTCAGTCAGAAATGTGTTCTGACATTCTGCATAGTAATGTAGAGAATTTAGCAGTGTTAGATGAAGATGGATGAGCACAATCACAGAAGACAGTGTAGTTACTCCAGGAGGAGCTTTGTCTTCCCTTTTCTTCCTCTCTCCCTTTTCATGTCTGCTAAGCAGACTGGAATGGACAGAAACAAAATAAAAGGCAAAGCTGCAGCTCTGAGTGCTGAGAGAACATGTGCATCTCACATGGAGGATTCAGAACTGAATGCTTCAGATGGTTTGTTTGCAGTGCTGCCGCTATTCCTGACTTTTTTGGTCTCCTTGTTAATAAGGTTAGGTTTTAGTTCAAAGGAAATAACAACTTACACTTCCAAAATGTGAGAAAAAGAAAGAAAGGCTTGCTATACCACTTAACTACATCTTCATGTTTATGACTCACATGACTCTCTCCCCATAAACAGATTTCATTACTGGAATCATATTTCCAGCGTGCATGTAGGTAACATAATAAATTTGATTGAAATATGGAGGAGGTGTTAAATGGCAGGGCCAGCTAAATTATACAGATCTGTATGGAACACAGGAACAAGGACAGCTCAAAGCATTTGTGCATGCTACCAATGGAAAAAGCTGGGAGGCTCTTCAAAGACAGCTAGATGAGCATAGCTGGAACATGGTTTTGAGCTCAAAAGGATTAATTCCATATTTTAATACACTGAATATGTGCCTCAACATGTAAAATGAAGACGCTGTGGTGTTTGCCAGGACCTCATTACGTCAAATGCTGCTTAAAAGTAAAATAATATGCTTGTGCAAAAGAGGTGAGCTTTTAAGCAGAAGAGGACAAATAGATACAAATGGGTGAAGACAGTGTAATAGTGAAACCTCACTGGTGAGCATGAACAGTAATTGCAGAACACTGACTACCTCATTTTTTTGCCAAGTTTCTTTAGCAGGCTAAATATTAAGAGGAAAGAAGGTTAAAATACTGCTGGGACACCAGAGACTTATTAGTCTTAGGATGTATGCTTGATTTAGTTAAAAAATTTAAGAAGTTTTCAAATTACTCAGGTTTCTTAACATACTGAAGTACTAATCCTCTGGAGCCAAGGTTGAAAGGTCTCACTAATAAAGCTACTTTAAAAAAGAAAAAAAAATTAAAATCCCAGGTCTCTTAGGAAAATGAGCTAGGTTGGATAACTAGGAAGCTTTTTCAGGGCTGTGAAATCATGCACAATACAAAAAAGAATGAGCTCTCTCATGAGTTATCTGCCCAGCTGTACTCAGCTGGGGTGGGGCTGCAAGTGGGGATTTCCAAAGGTATGTAAAATCAGGCTGTAACTTGAAGTCTCAGTACTTATATGAATGTTGCTGCAGGGCATATCAAAGCCATAACTCCATGCAAGTATTTATAATTGAAATTGTATTCTTAGAGAACAAAATTAATTTATGAACAGTATTTCAAGCAACGTTATGTCATTATTTATAATAAGTTTACTGGGTACTCTAATAACCAATGACTACATAAATAAAACACTCGTACAGGTCTCTGAACACATCATGTCAAACAGAGCTGTGGCAGTTAGGTGGACAAAAAGAATCCATATCAATCTGGCACAGGAATAAAACTGAACATGGAGCTAGTAACAGATTTAATTTCAAGCGTGTGAATAGATATGACAAGTGGGCAAGGGATAATTTTATGCCATTATCCCAGCACTGTATTGTACTCCACATCCTCTCCAGGGGTGGTCATGGCTAAATTCCAGTGCTTTGATGAAAAGTGCAAAACAAAAAAAAAAAAACAAAAAAAAAACACCAGAGCACTGAAGGGAGAAAATTCTGATCTCCCATAGTGACCAAGGAGCCTTGAAACATCATATTAATGTAAATAGATGGGTTGTTTTCTTAAAGTAATATTGCTCATTTTAAATCTCCTTGTATGATGCTTCAGATTCATATCAGAATTCAAGTTTTAAATATTAGGAAATTCCCCTACATTAGTCTCTCCCATAAAACTTGCCAAACTCCATTCTAAAACAGTTTAGGTTCCCTTCCTCAAATATCCTGTTTTGAAAACTTCCAGAATGTCATGTTTGGAAGGTCAGACAGAAATCAAACAGTTTAATTTCTATTTTCAGAATATGCATGCCAGTAGTAAAAAAAAAAAAAACCCAACAAACACAACCCCCCTGAACCCACTTAATACCTTGGGTGTTTTAAATTGCCTCTTTCAGGAGAAATGAACAAGGTATTTATCTTCTGTATTTTACTGCAGCTTACTGAAACCAGCTAGACAGTCTTACAGGTATATTGCTGAGATGATATGATACTCTTTTGTCCCATCACTCATCCCTGGGTGTGTTTGGAAAATATGACAAGAATCATACAGAGCATGAGTAACAAAGAGTAACAAAGAGTTCCCAAAGGGCCCAGACCACAGAGAGAGCTGCTCAGTGACCAGGTAGTGCATGAAGTGCTCTGGGATGCTTACAGGCACTTTAGAATGACTGCTGTGTGTCACTCTTGCCAGTGCCAGGAAATCTGGGCTGTTACAAGGACCATGGGGAGCCCCCTCCTCTGACTGGCACCAGCGAGACCTCCAACAAGCTCACCATCCAAACGTGCATCAGCTCCTGCCGCAGTCAGCAGTTCAAGGTGATTGCTTTGACATCCATTTACAACATGTTTTCAAAGACAAAATGGTAACATGCCTAGAGGTCTCTGTCGTATTTCTCCTCTTCCCTGTTTTTTTTTAACCTTTGGGAGGTCTAAGGCTGCACTTTCACCCTGGAGATCAAGCCCTCGCTCTGCATCCAGAGGAATCTGGACAAATGACTAATGAATAACACCAGGAGAAAATATGGTTGCTTACTGCAATTGTGAGTGTCAGGGTGCCCTCCATTCCATCTTTCCCCCTAATCTTTAGCATCCTGACAGCCCAAACAAAAATAGCCTGTGGTGGTTCCTCTGACTAATCATACTTCTCCAAAACACACAATTTCTGCTGCCAGCTTTCTTGCTCAAACAACCTCCCGCTGTCACTCCTTCAAATACTATTCCTCCCTTCCTTATGCATCTTTGTTGTCAAAGTTTGCAGGCATGGAATCAGGTTATGCTTGCTTCTGTGGAAATAATCCTGACTACTGGAGATACGGGGAGGCAGCCAGCACGGAATGCAACAGTGTTTGCTTTGGAGACCACACTCAGCCCTGCGGTGGGGACGGCAGAGTCATTCTTTTTGACAGTAAGTATTGAAGCAGGCTCAGTTTTTCCCAAAGGAGAGGCCTCACATGTTCAGCAAATTAGGGAAAAGGCTCAAAACAAAGAGAACTGTAGCACACCAAAGAGCAAAACACCTCCATTCCGTATAAATTAAAGCTGTTTTCCATTTCTGCCTAAAATTCTCATCCATTAATAATGTGGATTAGCTCTTCCAAGAAATGATGCTTGCTCATGCTCCAGAGGTTCTCTCACTTTCTTCACAAGTGGTACTAAGTCAGCTGTCAGAAACTCCCTAAGAATTGATCTTACTAGAGAGTAAAAAATGGTATGTGCATGTATGGTTATGCACTGTCAGTTGGTGCCATTTGAGTTCTCTCTGGATTCACTGGAGTTTAGATTTTCAGTTTCATACAGCTATGAAGGAATATCAGTCATTAAGCAGTGAGAGTTAATAGTCACTAATCCACTTTCCTCCCTGCCTGATAGGGATGGAGTAGAAGCCCCTGAATCAGTGATTTATCTCATTCCATTTCTGCAGGGATGCAGGAGAGGGTGCACAGTTACACACAAGGACAAAGGAAAGTTGCAGTGTTCAAGACTGATGCATAGGTCAGAGTAATGAGGCAAGAAAAGACAACAAAAGCTGTGCTCCCAGTGCTGAGGGAGGGAAGGAGCAGCTGCAGACTGCATCCTGCTGGCCTAGCCAGCCTGTTCCTTCAAATCACATTTAAGTATTAGAATCTACAGGGTGCTGAAGCTTTGCAAAATTAATGTATTATCTCTTTTTTCTTTATTTCTTTCTTTCTTTCTTCCCATTTTTCTCCCTTTCCTCTTGTTTTCACAGCCCTTATTGGTGCCTGTGGAGGCAATTACACTTCTGCTACAGCTGTGATCTATTCCCCAGATTTCCCTGACACATACGGCACAGGAAAAGTCTGTTATTGGACCATACAAGTTCCAGGAGCATCTCAAATCCACTTCAGCTTTGTCCTTTTTGAAATCAAGGATGCTACAGATATGGTGGAATTGCTGGATGGTTACACCTACCACGTTCTAGCTCGTTTTAATGGCAAGAACAAGCCTCCCCACACCTTTAACATCTCTTTGGATTTTGTCATTTTGTACTTTTTCTCAGATGATATCAATCAAGCCCAGGGATTTGCTATCAGGTATAGAGGTAAGAGGCTACCTTTGCTCTTCTACCTTTCAGTGAAGCATTTAATTCACACAGGAGATTTCTGAAGTGGCAATTAAAGAACAAATATTTCAGCTCTTATCTAACAGGTGTTTCTTGTTCCCACTACTCACTGGGTGAAAGTTTCACCAAAATTTCTCTCAGTTTAGAACATTCCAGTCAGCTACATAATAAATAGCAACACACAGGTTTTCAAAACCTGTACTTTGCTATTTATTTCATAATTTCAAAAATTCAATTCTATACCTTCCTGTTAAAACAGATTGGAAAATGAGAAAGGAAAACAAAACAAACAATAATCCATCTGCACGTTGGTTCATCTTGGCTCCTCCCAACAGTCTCCTCCTCTCCAGGTGAAAGTCACCAAGATAAAATGTTCTGGTCCTTGAGTTGTACCTGCTGTTATGATGAACAATCAGCTTCCAGAAAATTCTGAGAACCCCAACGTGGTGAAGTACAGGCTTTTTAAGGAATCAGATATAATTTGATTATTTGAGTTCTCTTACATAAGCCAGAGAGCAGCATGTCTGTTTATAACTTTACAAAATAAAGTCCAATTACCCCTGTTAAGAGATGGTTACTGTAATCATACTCCTGTGTTTTCAGCTGTGAAGGACAATGTGCACCAAAACAAGATCCCAGTGAATCACACCCTTCCAGAGAGGACAAATGAACAAGCAAATCTCAGCATCAATGCAGCCCGGTCATCAAAGATACTCTATGTCATCACAACCAGCCCAAGCCATCCAACTAGCTCCATGCCTGGTAATGACACAATAAAATGTGGAAATGGGAAAAAACATTTTGCCAAAGCAAAATCTGGAGTCACTGTTTCCTTTGCTGCCTCCCTCAAAGTTAGCAGATCCACTGTGCATCTTACTAAGAGATGAATTTTCATTCAGTCTAATTAGCAATTTCCTTTGCTGCCTCCTCAAAGTTAGCAGATCCTTCAAAGTTAGCAGATCCACTGTGCATCTTACTAAGAGATGAATTTTCATTCAGTCTAATTAGCACTAACTGGGATTCTCTCATTACATTTCAAAACACTTCTCAGCCTAAGTCAGAAATCGTGTGAAGATGTTGAGTTCTTGAGAATGAAAGTATATAAAAATATGTGAGTCAGAGCAGCCTCCTTACTGAAGTCAGCTTGAGTGATCTGCATGGCACAGAAGGGCACAAGTTGCTGAAAAAAGAGCAAACTTTACTTGTAGAGTCTAGAATAGCTTGAATGCTGGTTGCATCCCTGTTACCCCAAATTAACAAAAGCCTCATCAATAACACAGAGGACTAGACAAGTTAATGGGTGTAGGGGAGGGGTGACTGAGAACTGTCATGTCTTTAGAACTCAGCTTCAGGACATCACTGAATTCAGAAATTACTGAGCTGTAAATAATTGAAGGCTGGAAATGCACTCTTGGTGAATATCACCATTATTCTCTCCTGTTGTTAAACTACCCTGAGCATCTGCTTTTCTGTATCATTGGAGCTGGGCCTCAATCCCACTGGGGACACTGCCACAGTGCTGGGATTTGGGATTTGGTTTGGGATGCTGCAGACAGCATCCAAACCTGAAACATGAGCTGCACACCCAAACCAGCCAAGGTGCAGAATGTCCAGGAACAGTCTGGGACTAGGCCCAGCCTAATGCTGGCTTACCACAGTTACACCTAAACTGCCTAGTGTTAAACTGCCCAGGAACACCAACAGCAACTGCACCCTTGGATTTCATACAGTTCCAAAAATATTGTTCAAATCATCATGTAGAGGCAATGCTTTGAGGAAGGGGCAGTGGGTGGAAGGGAACTTCTGCTTCCTTTCCTAGATAATTGTACTAGTATATGCTTTGAATTTTGCCAGCTTTCGATTTTATTGGGAGGAGTTTTGCAAGAGAAAAAAAGTTCTGACTGAAAGTTGTATGGTTTGTGCCAGTCTGCAGAAAATACTTGCAGGTTTAAGGCATTGTCAAATTCCAGATTTGAATAAAGCATTTGAATAAGGCTGTTTGTTCCTTTCATGCAATATTCTTACTGTAAAAACTGTAAATAAATGAATGTACTGAGAGCTCCCCCTCTTCTCTTTTGCAGAATGGACAATATACAGCCTCACAGCACTGCTCATCCTAAGTGTTACAGCCATAATAGCAAAGATACTTCTGCATGTTACCATGAGGTGAGTGTGGAGCAAAACCAAGCACAGAGAACCAAGATCTCAGCTCTGAACCAAACCTGGGGCTCCTCTCTGCAATTGTCAGACTGGCCACATTCCAAACCAAGTTAGCTATTATGTATTTGTATTCTCATAGAAGATCCTAAATAAGCACATTTTTAAACTTCCCAGTCTGTTAGGATAGCATTTGCTACTAGACTATCTCTCCTGCTCTTGATTTGACAAGATTTGCACTTTAGGGCAAAGCAGGAAAATGTTATCAGACATCCAAGTTTGGTGAGAAGAGGTCAAATTGTGATAATACTTTGCAGGGAAACAATTAAAACATCTACACTCCCTACCAAGTAAATTTTGTGTCCTCTAGATGGACACTCACTGAATGAAATGAGGGGTGAGTTATCAGCAAATCAAAATGTTGACTATTGTATTCACATAGTACAAATATGCTTAAAATATACAAGGAAATTAATTTGTATTAATAGCAACTACAATAACAACTACAGTCTGTAGAGCCCTCTTAGCTTAATGTCACTGCTGTCATTAGGGTGGCAAAAGGATACCTAACCTTTCATTTGATCAGGCCAAACCAAGAAACACTCCAAAAACCTGCATTTTGCACAGCAGGTAGAAAGAAGTGTCACAGATGCAGTGGAAGCTGTGAGCATTCCCAGTGCAGACACATTAATAGCCAAGCACATTAACACAAGAGTGAATTCACTTTTGTTTCCTAGGTCCCACCAGATTCCAGCTGCAGCTGAAACAGAGGATTGCAGTGATGTCACTACTGCTGGAGAGATCTGGAGTATATTTTACCAACCATCCACATCAATATCCATCTTCAAGAAAAAGCTTCGAAATCAACAAGATGATTGCAACCCACTGGTGGGAAACTGAGCTTTTATTTTGCAAGGATTGATCTCCTTAAAATCCAGGTGACTTGAGATTAATCTTCCTTTTTTTCCTCCCAATCTCATACCTGTTTTCCAAAAAGTCCATTTCCAAAGGCCTTTGAGTGACTTTGCCTATCTGCTGTTCTCTTGGATATAGCAGTGACAACGGATTTAATTGGAGCAATAATTTTGAAATACCTGGTGCTCCTCAAGTCTGCAGTGCTGTTAATTACTGCCTTTAAACCATTGCACTTAAAATAGATGTAAAAACTCGTAAAATTCAAAACGTCCTGTACCCCTGCCCAAGGTAACTGAAGGGGTATCTACAGCTTGAGGATTTCTTGTGTCCCCCTTGCCTGTAGCACTGTATTAAATCAGGCTACTTCAGTCCTTTTATTCTCAAGGCTGAAGACAGAGGTGGGTACTGATAACCTGTTCAGCACACAGAGCTTATTTGCCTTGATGTAAACACATCTCACTGGTACTACACAGTAGAATGGGAATCAAAGACTGGAAAATGATCAGCCTGGTTGCTCAGTGCTGTGCTCTTTCTGCATGTTCTGTTTTTACAAGCAGAGATGCAAACAAAAAAAACAAATTCAGGATGCCTCTATAACAAGATTCAGCTACAAACATGCATTTTGATTCACTAGAGCTCACCAGGTCAAGGCCTGCAGGAGCATTGAAGCCTTTTAAATGACTGTCTGACCCATCATTCACTGATGTTTTTGATAATTTTGTTCAAATTCACAGTGATCCTTTAAAAAACTATTGTACTCCAGCCTGAGAGCCAGCACTCATCCTGGGTATAAGCTTAGGGCTTCTTAAAGGATTGTCCAAAGACACTGTAATCCACTGAATTTTTATCAGTGAGGCTGACTAACCAATTTTTGCTCTGAAGTCACAGGTATTGATCTCAGCAGCCCAAACTATTTACAAAGTTGTAGGCTGCTATCACCAGCTCAGCAGGGCCAGGCTGTGCAGCTGAACGTGCACAAAACAGCTGCCTTGACACTCACCAGTGAGATGTGTCTCCTTGCCTGCAGCACTAAAAGTGAACTGAATTTTTAAGGTAATTGCTTTACTTGTCAAAGAACTAAAACATCAGTGGGGTTCTGATCTGTGAACTATTTTCTTTGATTGCAAAGACAGCATTAACTATTTCTCCTCTTTGGTAGACTGACTGTCCATGCACAATAGTCAGATTTCTCATCCCACCACCACAAGTGGGAAACAAGTGATTCCAAGGGATCAGCAATGAGTCTTTCAGCCTCAGCCAGTTCAGACCAGCAAGATATTTAGGAAAAACTGTCAATGCAAATGTCAGATAAATGGACAGGAAAGGTTTGCAATGGGCAGGTCCTTAAACTCAGTTAGAGAAGGTTCACTGAGAACCATTAAACTACAATAATTCTGGTTCAGTTTGAATATAGAACAATGATCTGCATATGCCAGATGTGCAGTTAGAGAACATCTATTAAGTGCATCTACAAAAGGTACTTAAGAAAACTGAGTTTAAATTCATTCTAGTAACTGCCCTTGCATTTTTTAACATGTAACTCCCTCCTTTTTGTGAGAACTACAGATTTCACTGAAAAAACCAGGGCATCAAAGAATTAAGCAGTGAAATCTTGTGCCTTACCACTGTAGATCTGGTCTTTTACCTGAACTGAATTCAATCCAGCTTGATTTATGTACCACAGATGAGTGCTAGAAACAGCTGAACAATATCACAGTGCATGCTTAAAAGAAAACAGACTTTACTAAGCCAGCAATTATGGAATTGTTTATATAAAAAATGGAATAGCATGGGAACATCTAGTACTTTCTTGCATGAGCTGCTGGAAAGAATACAGGAAAATATAATTACAGTATTAGCTAAAATGAAGACACGAAGCTTGTAAAAAATGTGCTGGTTCTCTCTTACATGTCACCATGATGGACCAAAAAGCATTGTCTGTTTCAGACCCAAGTTCTGAAATTGCCTTTTTTAAAAGTAAGGTTTTGCATTGTGCTGTGTGGAGAAAGAGTTCACCTCAGAGATTCAGAGCAAAACAAAGTAGGTTGGTTCCTAAGAATCCTGAATTTGGTGCACTAACAGGCCACCAGGCAGAGAGAATCACAGTGTGCTGCCAGATCCTCAGGAGCTGTTACAAGCACAAAGTGCTTATCACAAAGTGATGAAGCTTTGCTTGCCTTATCAAATGCAAGTTAAACATTTTGTCAGAGACATTTATAAAGCAGTTACCTAATGGTGATAAACTGAAAAAACATCAGGAACACCTGGTGACTAATTTACACCTACCACAGAAAGGAAAAATACAGAATGTTACACTTCTCTTCATTAGTGAAGATTTTAATTTCACTATAATATTAGAGAAAATATCATAACAAACAGCAACAAAGACTGATGCTACTAATGCAAAATCCAGAGAATTCAAGAAGTGAGATTTTTGCATTGCTCCCTTAGCTCCTCAAATACTTTTTTTTAATAAAATTGTATCTCATGGGACTTTTATGGGGAGCATTAATCAAATTTATGTACAAAAGTCCCACAGAACCAGCACTTACAGCAGATTAACTGGTCATGGCAACAATAAACAGGACTAGTATTAGACAGTGCATGGGTAATACAGTGATGAAAGCATAGAAGAAATTACATTCCCCCCCACACAGAATTTTTCAGATTGGCTGATTCCAGATCCTGCTAGTGCTAGCAAACAGAGCAATGGATGGAAATTCATGGACAGGGTCCCTTAAATAGCACTTATTACTTTCCAGGGCTGAGACCATGAAGAGAGGTAGATCTGCAGTGTGGATTTTTTTCAGAATGTGGTAGGGTCACTCACACTGCTGGTGCAGACACTTCAGGCTGTGGTGATTTATGGCCAAGAGATGTGGTACCCACGAACACAGCATGTTTTGATCTTTGCTGTAAGGGTTTGGGGGAGAAAGAAGCAAAAACTGTGACCATGCACAAGTGCTGTAATCCCACAAAAGAAATGGCCCTGCTACACAGGCAGCTGAGAGCTGGCAGCTGGAGAGCAGGGACACCTCAGGACGGTGGTGTCTACACCACTTTCTCCAACAAACTGAAAATAATTGCAGAAGAAGAATTTGTTTGGAATTGTATCTGAACAGCCTTCTGAGCTCCTGCCTGGCAGCCCCCTCAAGAGGCCGGACAGGCTGCAATGGCTACAATGTCAAAAGCAACTCTTTTGGCAACCAAATCCTGATGAGGAGCTGCCTCCTCCTTCACATGCATTTCAGCTCCTGCTCTGGCCCACTGCTCACTCTTGTCTTGGTGTGACCAGCTGTGCAGTGGTGCAATAAACTGATCAGGTCAAAAACTGCCATGGCTTTTTCTTCCCTGAGTTATTTTTCACAGAGCTGAGCTCTCTGACCTTGCTCACTGGGTGGCTGCGCAGGGAGCTGAGAGCTCCCTGAGTGCACACTAAGCAGGCAGTAAGCCAGGGACAAGGCCAGATGTCTGCCCCAGGAGCTGAGCACTGCTGCTGGAGCTGCCACAGCCCTGTGTGAGCCTGCTGCCTTCGCTCTGCCCCCAGCTCCAGCAGCCTGCACTGTGCGTGCACCTCAGGTGGAAAGGGGCCAGCTGGACAAGTGCCTTCCCTCATTCAGAATCTACATTTAAAACTAGTTTAGTTTGTTGACTATGTGATTTTATATGTATTTTTATCTTAATATTATGTTGTGGGAAAATAGAGACTTTGTTATGTAAAAATGTGTGATGTGTTATCATAGTAATATATATATTTGTATATGTATAGGAAATGCATTATTTAATACAGCATATTATGCTTCTATCTTGCTAACATTTTATAGGAAGAAAAGATGTTAGTTTACACTCTGGGAAAAATAAATTTTCTATACACTGTAACCATAGGGAAAAAAATCAAAGATACTTCTTTGGTATATACAATAGAAAGACATTGAGGATAGGGGAACGCAGCCTCAGTTTTGTGACAGAATAGATGCTGATAAAACAATTGCTGTAAGAAACACTTTCCTCCTTTGAATCTCATTTCTAGCCTGTAAATGTATTAGGCTTTTCATAAGATTCTGCAAATTCATGTGCATATACTCTCTGGATGATTTTTACCATCAAACATGTAATCTGCTTTTTCAATCAAGCATTAACATAATCTTCTTTAGGACTTGTTTCTGCCAGATTTTCTACAGCCAGGACAATGCTGAGGAAGTTTATCACATTGCTCATACAGCCAATCCAGTGGGATTGCAGAATTCAAGTCTGTGTATTCCAACCCCCCCAGCAATAATATAAATAGGAGATTTGTATGGATAGTCCTGGAAACTGCACTGGATCTGCAGCCTGGATGGCTACAGGTCAAACACATCAGCAGACACATGGCTGCCACTGAATGAGCATAAGCAGCTATTCCACTTTCATCTTCTGCTTAATAAGCCTTCTCAGGCAGTGGGAAGGAACAGAGTTTTCTAGTGCAGCACTTTGCCTAAAGGAAGGGTGAACTACAAAAACAACTCCTGACAAAAACTTGTCCGACTGGTTCTTACTGCCTTGCAGCAGTATTTCACAATCTTCCAATGAAATACAGTTCACTGACAGTTTCACCTGAATATTGGACATTTATGAACAGTTCTGCTACCTTGAGAGTGAAACATACAATTGCCTTCAGACCATATAAATTTTTTTTAACAACACATCCCCACCAGACACATTTCACGCCACTCAGACTTTCCCAGATTTACTGAGCACCTGTGCTTTGGGATGAGATTTGGCATTGTGAACTTCAGTCCAAAGACATTTTGCTACAAATCCAAAAGCTATCACAGGAACCACATAAGGCTGTCAAGAAACCAGAATAAATCAAACTTGAGATGACTCGCTGCTGAAGTATGCACTGTGTTTATAACTGTTCACCCTGCATTCAGCAAATGGTTGTAAATAATAATTAGGAAAAAATAAATACAGTGTATTTGTGCAACAGGAGTTCAGTTAGGACGACTAAAGTGTATACAAGCATGAAATAAAGGAGGCAGAAATTGCTGCAGTTCATCAGCAGATTACAAGAGCACTGCCTGCTGTACATGTTAGAAGATAGCAATTAGAGCTGAGAATGATTACTTTACATATAAAGTATGATACTGCTCTGAGACAATTTCTGAGGTACCAGCAAATTGAAAGTTTTCAGTTTATGTGTTTTCAAACTTTTAAAAACTGTATAAATTTGTTCAGGATTTGCTTTGTAATTGCAGCACTGTAATGCTGTTTCAATTTTGTTGCAAAATTCATCTTTTCACTAATTAATTCCTCCTGGCCAAAATAATGCTACATTTTAAGAAACCTTCAGCAACCTTTTATGTAAACACCACAAAACCAATGACAAATACCAAAACTGTCTCCAGCTTTTCATGAAGACTCATTTTTCTTTTAGAAACACAGTTGTCACAGGGGAGGTTGCTCTCCTTTCCTGCCACTCTGGTTTTCTGGTTATGGGACTCTGGTTCTTTCTGGGAATTGTTCCCTTCTTTTTTCTTGCTTCTTTCCTAAGCAGCAGTTTCATTCCCCACGAGGGAAATGAGTTCTTTATTCTGAAAGAGACACTTTTAGATGAAGCATTTAAGTCACAGGAGCACAGTGCTTTCACTGCAAGATAAAATATCTGGTTTCAGGTATGCCATTGTCTCCCTGGCCAGAGAATTAGGCCAGGCTGGCTCCACAGGGTATGAACATGGCCATCCTTTTAAGGGCATTTTTCTCTTCACACTACCCAAGTAACAACAAACGTCACCTAACAGCTGTCACAGGATTTGACAGATGCACACGATATTGCAGATAGTGTTACAGAAACACCAAGTGTTACAATAATGTACAATCCACTATGAATAATCTGCTCCTGCTTGTCTTTTTCTACTGTATCAAGGTTCTGTGAGGGTTTGTGGTGCCCCACAGGACTCTGATTTTGTCACAAATTTGTTCCTTAAGCATCAAATCTGGAAAGTAAAAAGAACCTCCCCGCCTTGACAAGTATCCAAATGTTCATTTTGCACAGAAAATATTTACATTTAGTCATTTTTAAAAAGCCACAACAAAGACTAGACAGAGTATCACACAGAGCCAAGCACCACACACAAGCTCAGCCAGCAGCCCACTGCTGTGTTTCATGCAGACAGAACACAGGCTCTCTGATTGTTCAGTGGGACACTGTCACAGCACATGTCACAGCTGGGACAGCCACAAGACAGTGTCACCATACAGTTTCAGAAGGCTTTAAGCATTTGCCCATACAGAGTAACACCATACCTGATCAGAAGGCTTCAGGCATCTGCCCATACACAGTAACACCAGGTCATTTCAGAAGGCTGCAAATTTCTGTCCTTGTTCTTTAGCCCAACCTTTTATATCCCTCACGTTCTTCAGAAGGCTGCAAATTTCTGTCCTTCTTGTTCTTTAGCCCAACCTTTTATATCCCTCACGTTCATGCATTACACCTGTGTGCCCTCTGCTCCCTTTGGTGGCTGGTCAGTGCCCCTGGGCACTCCATGGCTCATTGCTGTCACTGCTGCTCACAGCTGTGCCCACTGGGGATGGGGCTCAGCCACAGCCCCACTCCCCATCACCACAAACTGGGTGCTACAGGACACTGAGGGTGCTGGCATGTCCTGTTCTTAAAAGCACAATCACCTGGCAGCTTTCTTCAGAACAGGGAACAAGAAAACAGAACACCAGCAGCAACAGCAAGGTGGAGGGAGGGAGGAGAAGGGAGATTCAGATGTGACCTGTCAACATTTGAGTTACCAGCCACCCACACACAGGGGCTTTATGCTATTTGTAAAGAAAAGTGTTTTGTGAACTAATTTGCATATAAAAGGCATATCTGTAACCACTGGCAATTGCCAAGACTCTGCTCACTGAGCAAAAAAAGGGGCACATAATTTAATTGGGAAGCACCTGCTCCTGTTGCTCTTCCATGGTTGTGCCTGTCCCCACACAGAGCAGGCTTTTCCATCCTACCTGTCAGGATGGGAACTGTCCTCATGCCCTACAAAATAATCCCAAATGGAGTTATCACACATGAAACAAGGAGGGTTGGAGAGAAGTAAGGCTCATTTCTTGCTGAATCCTGAATTACAGTGCACTTGAACATGGATGAGAAATGGGGAAAGTCCAGGGGATTACCGGGTGAAAATCTTTGTGAGCAGGAAGAAGCTGGAGAATCCTGGAAAAGGCTCTGTGAGTGGATCACTGGATGGGAAATGAATACCACATGAAGGTGAACTGTTTACACAGTAACACACATAAATACACAGGTACACACACACACAGAGCCACACAGCCCCAGGCTCCCCTCTTCTGGAGTCCGCGTAAACGTCTCTGATGAAATTGTGCTCTCTGCTGACAAAAGGAGCAACAAAATATTGATTTTTCACTAAAGCAGGACCAGTGATTCCATGATCCAGGGCAAGGACCTGGATCTAGACCATTCAAGCTATGATTTACCCAGCTGTGTCCACCTGTATCATGCTCTCTCAAAACAATTTTCTTTCAGGGCAATAAATTACTTTTACCTGAAATTACAACCGAGTTCAGCTCCCCTGCCACGAGGAACAGGCAGGTTCCAAACATAAATGAGGATTTCTTTTAGCAGATGTGGTACTTCCATGTGCCTGGGGGGCTCAGGGGCTTGTGTGACACCTACCCCCCACTGCCCCCCAGTAACTGGAGTGCTGTGTAAAGGCGTTTCCATATCCACCTATCTGTTGTTTTTAAAAAAAAAAAAAAAAAAAAAAAAAAGGAAAAAATGTTGTTTATTAGAGTTCATCTCAGTATATCTAGGACTATACTTTGAGGAGAACAGTTATCTATGTCCTTTCCCCCAAAACAAGAAGGACAACTCCCACATGTATATGCAATAAAACTGTATTTTTTGTGTGGTTTTGCCTTTTTTTTTTCTTTTAATACAGACATTTGTACACTTTCTTACAAAACTGCAAGTAACTACACTTCTCTTAAATCATTTTTGGTCGGCAAGTACTGTAAAATCTTTGTGTGCAATTATCATGTATTTACAGGGCCTCGTGTTAGTGATTTTCAGTGATTATTACAATAATGTCACACACTCTCAACATAAGACATGGCTTAAGATAAATATATTAGTAAATAAATATTCTGAGAACATATTTCCATACATGAAATGTGCTGCTATACATATACAGAATATATACAAGATGCTTTCTAGCTTTTAAAACATTTTTAAAAATGGTAATGAAGGAGAAAGAGCCCTTTGACCATATTACAAATCTTTACAGCAAATTTTATACAAAACAATTTTAAGTGCTATAAGACAATTTTAATTAAAAACATTTTAAATAGTGCCTTATGAGCCAAACAGAACGACAACTGTTCATGTAAGTAGTAGAAAGGCATTTTTTTATAAAAACCATCTATCATGGCCAGCTAGCCTGTAAGTCTGCACTGGACGTAGAGTTTTATGTTAAATGTCAGACCCAGCACAGAAGGCAGGTGTAGGGTGTCTGTGCTATGGCCTGCAGAGACTTGCACCAGCAGAGATTTCCACAATGTGTGGGACCAGTACATCTGGGATCACCAGGAGCCAGAATATTCAAACCTTTTTAAGAACCACTTTTACCAGAATATGCTGTTTTAGTTACAGAGTACAATGTATCTTAGGCGGCCTTTACAGTGCCTCACAAAACACCAAGCAGAATAACCAAGCTAGTATGCCATAGCTTCTACAATGCATTTCTTTTTTAGTGGAGGAAGGAGAGGGTAAGACTTTAAAATTTCAAAAAAAATCCAAAAATCACAAATCTTTAGAGTTTGTTCTCCCAATACATACCACTTACTTCAGTCATTCAGAGAATGAATAAGTTTTTAATAAGCTTTATACACAGAAAATGTGTTTATTGACATTTTTCTTTTAATCTTATACCCAGATATTGCCTTGTATTAATTCTCTGAACAGCTGAATTTTGGTGCTTGTTGACTGAAAAGATGTAATGTGAATTCCTTTAGGTGGAACTTTTTTCCTAACTTACTGGGTATGAAAGCAAAAGAAAATAGACAAATGTATTTGTTATTTGTTAGATATCTGTTTCCTTCTTTTAAAATAGTTCATTTGGGACTACAGAGAATACAAGTTAGCTTTGCTGGGTCTCACAACCAGCCCAGTGCTGTCAAGGACATTGCTTTGGCAGAATATGAAGTGTACATCTCTATTTCATGTCTTTGAAGTATCTCCAAAGTGTACTGAACTTAGGACAAATCTTTTCAGAAGACTGGCACTGTGGGCATTAAATACTTAGTTTCCCTTTAGAAGAATTCCTGCTGTGAATACACCACAGGATGACACTGTGTCCTCAGGCACATGCAGCATGACAGGCAATTTAACCCATGCTATGGTAGCCTCTTACTCAGAAGCTGCTGTTTCCACAGGAAACAATTGCTATCAGAAGTGACGACATAAATTATCTCATGATAACAAACATCCCCACTAGGACAAGAACAAGAACAAAAGTATGTGCCCAGGCTAATGGGGTACAGAGAGCACTCTGTACACAAGACAAAAATGAAGCATGGGCCCAAGAAACCTTTAAAACAGATCAATCTATGGAAGCTACATCAACCACAGCAAAGAAGAAAACAATGATCAAACCAAGTCCCTCACTTTCCCACACACACAAAAGGTGACAAGCACTGCTTCCCTTAGGCATGCTTGCAGCCTGTAAGGAAACAAGAAACCCTGTTTCCAAAATGAGCCAGCAAAGCTGCGAGCACACTGCAAGCTCTGCTTTCCTGCACATGCCAGCATTCCTCACAGCCGTAGCAGGGGCTACAGGTGCCTGAAAAACTTCCTATGGAAGAAAAAGTTCATTACCTACAAAGGTAATACCCTTTCTAAGCACTTTGTTCGAGCATCTGCTTGAGGGAGAGGTCCCCAGCATTCTTCACTGGTCAGAAGATACAATGAGGTCCACGGTTTAAATACAGGAAGTGAGGATGAGAACATTCTGAGCTATCAGTTTCCTTACCCCCACTCTGTTGAAACTAATCCTAATGGCAGGACACCTTCCTAGCCAAACCATCAGAGCAGCATGAAAGGGGGGAGAAGGGAAGAGGAGAAAGGAGACAGTCCAATGCTTCACCTCCCTCAAAATCACTCACATAACTTGCTGGCTGCTAGGATTTGCTACTGGGATTAGTCAGTATCTGAGCATCCATTCAGCAGCTGTATCCCTCTGGATTACTATATTTCAAGGTGCTATCTGGTTTCTAAGGCAGGTGTAGCCCTGAGCTTATCAAAGGCTGGACTCCTTCAAGTAGGAGATAACAGCATCTACACATAGCCTGGCTTATTTAACACACTGTGTTACCTCTCAGCAAGAGGTCACTTCTAAAAAGAAAATATAAATAACACTTTGTCATTAATATAGAAATGGCACTAGAGCTCAGAAATGCTCCACACCACGTCCCACATGGGCTTTGCACACAAATCAAGGCCTGAAGGCTTCAGGCAGGAGGGACAAAGGAGACAATCAAACTGATGTGAACACAGAGGAAGTAGGGGAGGGACTTCTCCACATTACCACTTTTGTGTGTTTGTCAAAGCTTAAAAAAAATTAAGTCCATGAGAATTTGGAGTCTCTGATAAGCTCCGCTTCTCCATCTGGGATCATCTGGACAGGTCTAGTCACTGATTTGGCTTCTCTCCAAGGGATGAGATCCAGCACCTGAAGGATAAAGAAAACTAAGGAACATTGCATCTAGAATATTGCATACAGTTTTGGGCCCCAGAACAAGACACTCACTGACTGGAGTTTCACAGAGAGCCAAGATGCTCAGAGGGCTGGAGCACTTGGTGTGGAGAGGCTGAGGGATCTGGGCTGTTCAGCCTGCAGCAAAGGCATCCCCAGCAGCTCTGCAGTACCTACATGGAGGCTGCCCCAGTGATGAAACCACAATCTTCACAGACATGCATTCTGAACAAGAGGTGAGGAAGTTAAGTTGAAGTGTGAGATGTTCAGACTGGATATTAGGAAAATCTTTTGACCATAATGGCAGTCAAGCACAGCCACAGCAGTCCAGGATTGCACTCTGTGTCCTTGAAGGTTTATCCAGCCTGACTGGATACATTTGGTTTGACAAACTTGGTCGGGACTCAGAGCAGGCTCTGCTTTGAGCAGGGGGTTGGACTAGATTATGGCCTGAGGTCCCTTCCAAACAAGGGTACCTTGTGATACTATGAACACCCTTTAAAATAACCCGGGCAAGGCAGGTAAGAAATATACCCCTCTTTCTGTGAGTGACTATTTTCCCCCCTTGTCTATGTCCACAGAAGAGACTTTCCCACATATTCTTCTACAGCAATTCCAAGAATTTCACCTTAAAAAAAAAAAAACCTTCAGCTTGTCTGTCATCTCTCACAGTGGCACTGCCTGCTTAGGCAACTCACCACAGCTGCCATGACTAGCAGAGTGTCCCTTGCTGTGGGAACTCTAATGGGGGCCCCTCCTCACAAAGGATGAACATGAAAGCTTTTATAGGGTTAATTAGTAAGTTATCATCTCCTCCTCCTCTGGCTATGATGAAATGAGCACAGGTAACCAGGGAATAATACTTTGGGGCAAATGTTTAGTCAATAACCTGCTCTTATGTGAAGGATAGAGTGACCTTTATGGCTGCAGGTAGCTGGCAGCATTTCATACACTAACACAGAAACATAGCAAGTAATCAAAAAAAGCACATATGTTACCTGTGGCCTTTGTGGTCATCATAAGCTTCTGGGAGTTCAGAGTGGGACTGGGAAAGGGCATTCCAGTTTCCTCCTCCTGAGAGTAGTTCTGCCGCAGGAATGATGTTGCCTCATAGCACACCTCCCTCTCGACCTGTACCTCTCCAATACCTTGACAGTGCAGGTAAGTGTCTAGCTCAGGTGTTCCATCCCAGGAGCTACAGCCTCCTATGTGGGTCCCTTGGTGCTCTGGTGGTAGTATCAGCTCACAGTCTCTGTCCTCAGGAATGATGGGAATGCGTTGACCCAGATCACATACACCCTTACAGCAGTTTGGCAAGGTGTCATCAGGAAGTGTGTACTGCACATTCACTGCATAGTCTTCTGTATAGCAGCCACCACTTCCACTGCCACTGTTGCTACTACAGGCTACCTGCTTCTCTTCATAGAAGCAGCAGGGCAACCCCTCATATTTTACCCCATCTGTCCTATGTAAGTGGTCTGAGTTAATACTGTACAAGCCTGGGGTGTTCCCTGACTGTGGTTCAATTCCTTGGCCACATGTCCCCCACAGTGGAGAGCTAAGGAAGAGTGCACTACAGTCAGCTGTCCCACTGCTAGGCTCCAGGGCAGAGTGCTGGAATTCAAAGCAGCACGCGCATGCCTGCTCCGAAATCGACCCTGCTATCTCTGGATTCTTCCAGTTCCTTTTAACATCCAAGGCAGCACCAGGAGTGGCCTCAGGTCCTCCCTCTGAGGTAGTGCCATTTGGATCCCTGTGCTCTAGTGAGGAATTACTGCTATAGTTCATATCCATGCTGCAATTAGACAGTTGGTCCCCTGAGGAAGAAGCTGGCACAGGCCGGCAGTCAGCACCCACCACAGCATGACTGTGAGCTGGAAGCTCATCCTGGTGGGGGCTCTCCAAGAGCACAATCGCACCCCTGTTTGCACCACCGACCTCACCCACTCGGCAAGGGCTCCTGCTGCGGTAAACGTAGGGGTCATAGTCACTGCTCAGAGAGCTGCGGAAGGTGGAGCAGCTCCCGTAAACCCCCTGGTTACTGACCTCAGTGCAGTCAACCATGGAATCACTGGAGGAGCAGTGGCACTGACCAGAACTGCTACTGCTGCTGTCACTCCCAGGGCAGTCAGCCAGATACCCACTGCACACTGAGCGATGACCGTGGTAGCAGCTAAAGCTGGAGGTACTGCCACTCTCCAAGCGGGACGAGGGCATTACATGTACCACAGGAGGGAAAAGCATGCTGCTACCAGGCTGAAAGGCACGGGAAGGACCCTTTGAGGAAATGCCAGCTGGAAGCTGTCCATCTTGCTCAGGGTAACTAAGGCCTTGGAAGTAGTAGTGCTGATACATGGTCTCGTATCGGGAGAAGCACGCTGCTTTGGAAAAGTTGCGTCCACCAAACTTGGGTCTTCGGAAGTTGTGAGCTGGAGAGTAAGCCCTGTGCTCCAGGCTGCAGTGATGTGTGTTTAAAGCATGGTCCAAATGAATAGGCTGATAACTGCGAATATAGGCAGGGGAAGGGGCTGGGTAGAGGCTCTGTTCACCGTGTCGCTCCACTGTCAGTAAGGTGATGGGGTTTCCGTGGGGGTCCATGCTGGTCCGGGTGGGATACGCTGTGATCTGGCTTGCTCTGTGCACCCGGCCCGGGTAATGGACAGGCAGAATCACCCTCTGCTGCCGGCTGCGTGCTGGGTTGATGGATTCCAGACAGATTGGAGCTGCATTCCCCTTCTTCTGTTCTGAAGGAGAGAAATAAGAATGGAGAAGTAGAACTAGCAGGGAATAAAAGGGAATATACTTTAGACGGGAAAGGATCTTTTGTTTTCCATGTCATTAAATTATGCACCAATTTTTTACACGGAAGGAAATAAAAGCAAAAAAAAAGTCAAACGCAAATCTGGAAAACTTTGAAACACCCAAATGTATTTGCTTAAAAAGCAAAATAAGTGAATTTATTTCACATACTGTTCCCATATACACAAAATATTTTGCTTACATCTTGCAGAGGCTGAGAGAGGCTGGAAGTCATTGCTCAAATTTTCACTTTACGCATTTTTACATAAATGTGCAACGCCAGAAAACTTTCTTAAGACAGAGGAAATGAAAGCAGGAAGAGGGCAAGTAAGGGAAACCACGTTCCAAGTTACAACACCATGGAAAAATAAAAGAACATACATTGTTTTCTTTGTCATTCCCAAGGGAAAACATATCCCTTTTCTCCATGTGTCCTTGCACTCAGGGCTGCACAACACTGCCCTCAGCTGGGCGTCATCCCCACCCCAAGGCTGTGCCAGGGGCACTCAGCTGTTCTCTGAGAGTTTGGGGCTAACTCCAGTTCCAGGGCTATGTTACAATAAGGACTGAGAGCTCCACAGGGACTCACAAACAGGCACACTTTTTTATTTCATCTTTTAAGCTGTCTGAAATAAACAAGACACCAGAGCACCCACACTGCAGCACTTACCTATGATGTTATGGCGGCAGTGAGGGCAGGTGTGGTGCTGCAGCAGCCAAGGATCCACACATTTCTTGTGGAATCGGTGAGTGCAAGGAATGACACGCAGTTCCTACAGGAGCAGATGAAGCACCATGAAAATGTACTTCTTCCTAACAAGTAAATTTTTCACAGCTTGCCCCTAGTTTTTTCAACCTGGCTATTATAAATGGAACAATTCCTAGTCTGGAAGTGCTAAGAAGGAAAAAAATGGCATCAGGACAGCCAAGAGCACAACAGGCAGTGCTCAGCTGTCTCTAAAAGAACAGTCTGCAGGTGCCTTAGAACTCCATGCAGATATAGGACATTTCTTTAGGACACTTTTTGTATGACCCAACACCTTTAAGAAGGCCATCATAAAAGTCTTCCTTAATATATTCAATGAACTTAAAAAACAGAAATCAAGAGTAATGATGTACCCTTCCTACAATTAACACTCAGGTAAAGCAAAACCAACACAGTGTATATGATACTTTTTCCCTTGCGATGTACCCTTCCTACAATTATTTGCAATGGAAAACACTCAGGTAAAGCAAAACCAACACAGTGTATATGATACTTTTTCCCTTGCCCAGGACTCTTATCCTTCAGCTATGATGTGTTTACAGGATTTCCAGAGCCTGATGGATATCTCTTTCAACAAATCTTTTCTCTAAGTGCTCACGTCTCCCCATGAGCTTAGATTTTCAATTTCTAACGTGCTTTGGCAAGGAGTTCCATGGGGCTGCTACCTCCTGGTGGAGAAACACCACACAACTTTGTATTCCCCTGTCCCCAAGTAACCCAGGGTCTAAACAGTCCTTGTCCACTCAATAATTCAAGGTTTTTTACAGAAACCATTCAAACTATTTGATCATTTTGTGACTACCTTTTCCTGAAGCACCTTCCTTTCCATTCCATGTTTTGTGAGGTGAGGTCAGAAGTACACAGTACTCAAAGTGAGACCACGACTAAACTTACACTGTGGTATAATGTTTTCTGTTCATTTCTCTAGACTTTCCCATCTCATTTCTAGAATCTGATTTGCCTTTCTAACTGCCACAAGGCAGTTAAATTGCCACCAAGTTTCTTTCACAAAGCTATCTAAAGCATCAAGATCTTGTTCCTGAATAGCAATGCTCAGCTCCCAACCCTTCCCTGATGCATGTGAAGTTCTTCCCTATGTCTATCACTTCAAGCTGAAGTTCATGCCTGAATTTCCTCTACAGTAAGTTTGTACAGCCCTTTTGAAGTCCTTGTCTACCTTCATCCTTGCTACTCTGAATAATTTCCCATCAACTAATTTCATTAAACTTTCTATTTGCACCTTGCAGCACTCAAATATGCAGCTGGTATTTTCTATTGCCTTAAAAATTATGACTCTTTTATGAACCATTTCAAAATAAAATGTCCTCACATAATCTTTCTAGTGGAAGTTGACAGCTGTGAATATTGACTGCCTCTATTTTATTTATTTTAAGGAGCCCATTTTCTATTTCACCCTTTTGTTGCTTCCTCTGGGTTGAACTGTCATGGACACCAAGCCCTGACATCAATACATTCATTGTAACTGAGGAGTCAAAAAACTGTTCCTGAACATTTTGACCTCTCTTCCTTCTCCTCCTCTGGTTAATGTCAATGTGTACTTGACATTTTTAAGACAGGGTGCCATCAAATCTTGACAAAGCAAAACCCCAAGGATATCCCTTACCTCCAAGGGAGCTTGCACACATTATCACCTTAGTGCATGACTTGTCAAACATACCCAGAGAACCAACTGCTGAGGCAACCCTGCCATCTTTGTGACTTGTTCTTCAGAAATGCAAGAACAGTGAAGGTAGCAACTTGCAAATGGGATCCCTCACCTCTCACTGCAGCATGGGTAATTTAGAGCTGCAGCAAGCAGCTGAGGCCAAGTTGGCTGCTCAGTGTGATCAAACTGAGAAGCGGCACCACCTCAGCACAGGATGTCCCCAACAGCCAGCCACACACCACAGTGCTAAAACCACCTACATTCCCAGCCCATGGTGAAGAAACCTTTCATCCTTTACCTCCCCATCAATGTACTTCTCCAAGCAGATGGCACAGTCAGAGGTGGAGCTGCTACTGAGTGTATCCAGTGCTCCACAGTTACTTTCTCGGTGTCCCTTACTTTTGGACTTAAACTTCCTGGTCTCCATTTTCTCCAGTGCTTGCACTGCAAGCCTGTTCATGGAATTCTACATGAGAAGAAACAAAAGAAAAAAAAAAAAAGAAAAGAAAAAAGAAAAAAAAAAGCCAATGCTGCTGTGTAAGGGACTAGAGTGTAATAGCAGAGAAATACCACCATAACATATCTTACAGATCATGTCAGGCCAAAGTGATGTATAATTTCTTAAATTAAACAGAGAGAAGGCTAATTAGAATTCAGATCAGAAGCCTTATGGAAAAGAATGTATGCCACATGCAGAAGTGAGAATGATAAACTACTCTGAACTAGAACTGGATGAAGGTGCTGACAAATGGGATACACTGCAACTTCTCAACTGATAGGCAGCAACTATTCAAGCCAACATATAAAACTTGGCCAGGAACTTTTTTTATATGTCAGTATTGATTGTAATGCCCCAATATGCTGTTATCATCATATTAACTGGAGTAATATTGAGAAAGGGATTAAAATGAAATGTTATAAATTAGCCGTATCATTTCCTCCAGGACAAACTCTAAGTATGTCACTTGGAATTTCTCCTAACCAAACTTTTTACCTTGAAAACCCCTCCCATTTCAATAGATGTTATCCTATTGGGAAGATTTGTTACTTATTTTCAATCCTCTCCACAATACAGCAGCAAGAGTCTGGACTCATTTAGAAGTATACCAGTGCTACTGATAACCTGTGAGCAACCAGAAATGTTCTTTCTTCCCAGTGCCTAAATGGACTGCACCTGTACTGTTTTCATTCCTGGATTTAACAAACATCATGGGTCAATGTAAATCTCCTTTAAAGATATTTCCAAGTTCTTCCAAAGGCCCACACGCATGGATAAAACCACACAGCCACCAAGATGGCTACTGTAAGTCAGTGGCCTGCATTTCCAAAAGTTGCAAGCACATTTTAGGACAAAGTAAGAGAAGCTAACCTTCAGCATTCGGTGAATTCCCATTACTGCTCTTACCTGACTACGTCGCTGTTTCAGTTTGATCTTGACAAGAAGAATGAGGCAAACAAGAGACACAACCACAAAGAAGGCCAGGAAAATTCCCATATCAAAGTACTCCGTGGGTTGCTTAAAAATTAAAACAAAGGTATTATTATTCCTTCCTTTAGATCATACTCAAAGCTGTTGTTTCTTTCTCTTGTAGTTTCTCAGGGGCCATTGCTGAATGTACACAGTCAGAATGGCAGAAGTCAGGGCACACATTGTTCTGTTCATTACCTGGGAATCTATGAGACACAACCTGTATTTCGTGTGCCACTGCAAGTGAATGGAAGACACAGATTGCCAAGCATGGGATGTCAGGTTTACAGTCTCTGAACTGCAAAATCCAGTTTTTTTTAACTGAGTGAATCGCACCAGAACAAATTTTATAGCTTATTGGGTTGCTTATGCATGTAATTGACTGAAAAATCAACACCTGAAATTTCAAAAATGGCCCATTTCTCAAATACATTTCTTAACAAAAGGATTCCATTAAAACGAAAACACCAAAGTGGTAACTGGGACATTGATGACCTTTAGTATTGTTCTTCTGTAAACCATACACAGAGAGTATTAGGGGAAAAAAAAGTCTAGAAAGCCTGTTTTATATTACAATTACAAATATCAGATAATCTCCTAATTAATCTATGTTTAAAATACTACACAGAATTATTAGTTAACACAGGGCAAACTGCCTTACAAAACTGAACCATCAGGAGTGTGCAATAACTAAGAAAAAGGAAAGCTTCTACTGTGTGAATTTTTTAGCCATTTCTATACTCAAAATTATCCTTCTGAAAGACAGCAGATGCCACATTGTGGATTCTATACTTACACCAGGTCCAGCTGCTTGTCCGCAGTTTATTTAGGTCAACAGAATTTCACAAGTATTAATGCACACAAGGAGCATCAGAACATCTTCACCCCAGCACTGTGAGCAAGCCCTGCCTGCAGTAACAGCACTGAGATACCCAGAGAAAGGATCTGAGAGTCTCACCCGTGGGGGGCGATGCTGAATCCTGGCCCGGGCCACTTTCTGCTTGTTAACTATGTTCATGAGCTTGACAGCATCAGCACCTTTCACATACACCACTGGTCTCTTCAGAGGGTCCTCTGAGCCCTGGTTCAGCTAGAACAAAAAAAAAGTAGTCTGCTCAGAAGGTTTTCCTGTTTCAGGAAAACCACCTTCCTTCTGGACAATGCAGAGAATGGTTAAGGAGTATGAACATGGAATTGATTTCAAGCACCTATTGTTCTCTTCTAGCACAGACTTTTAGTTAAATATTCCACAGAATTAAATCTCAATTAAACTTTTGACTTATGCTGCCTTTTTTTTTTTATGGACCAAAACTGAGATTAAGGATAAGCAAATGCTATTTCTGAACAGCTGCTTTAACTTAGCTGCATCATGGATCTGTGCAGATATTAATACTGTAATGTTAAACCTCACAATGAAGAAGAATAAAAATCTGCACATTCCAAAAAAATTGTCCCTGCTACATTTTATCAATCTTTCAATTTCAACATTTTCCCATAGAAATTTCTTCAGCTCCCTGAACAATCTCGTATCAGAATCGTGTCTTTCAGGCTCTTTGTACCTAGCCAAATTAAGTTAGTAATTTCTGATGTTTAACTCTACAAACTCATTCAAAATTGCTTGAATTCTCGCAATGATGAGACCTACTGATTGCAGGATGGGGGGGCCCCGAAGACTAAAGTATTTGAATAGACCACATAATTCACCCTGAAAGTTCCTTCCAGATCCAGCTATGTTTTGTCCAAAAGGTCAAATCACAGAATCAGAAAATAATGTGAGTGGGAAGGCATGTCATGAGCCCAGCCTCATGGTCAAGACAGGGTCAACTATGACATCAAATCAGGCTGCTCACAGCTTTATCCAGCGTAATGCTGAAAACCTGCAAGTGAGGAAAATGTGCAACTTCTCTGGCCAATAAATGCAGAACAACAATCTGCTAAATTATATACCAGAGAAAGTTATAACTATACAAGAGAACTGCTCTGTTAAAAAACAGCACCAACACAATAAATTCATATAGCTTATTCTGACTGATGAGCAAAATACAAATGCAGAGGCTGGTTGATAGAAAACAAGCAATGCACTGACAAGCAGATGGAAATGGTACAGGGGAAAGGAATGAGATGACAGGAATGTGAGCAAACAGAACAAGAGCATCTTGTGGCCGAGTAACGTATCTGCATTGTTGACAGCTACCTGTTAGTTCTGACTAAACCATGCAGAAATTACCAGCTGACTGGTCCATCATCCTGATTAAAGGAGTCTACTTTAACTGACCAGATGATAAGAGATTTCACTGAGGCTTTTAAAAAGTGATTATTCCTAGTATTTGGTGGATTTTCTGAGAACACTGATCAAATTACTTTTAAGGCAAGTGTCTTGTGATGAGCTAAAAACTAGCTGCAGCATCCAGGAACCCTACATGTCTACAAGCCTTGCTGGCCTAGGGCCAAATCCACTCACTGTCCTTCCATTCCCAGACACATACTCTCTCTCATAATTTCTTGCTCAAGAGAGAATTCTCACAGTTCCTCATTTTTGCACATTGTCAGACTCTTGCTAACCATGATGCTCTGGGTGCTGTTACTCCTCTTCAAATATGCAAAAGTAAAACTAAGAAACAAATCAAAAAGCATTCCTAAAAATAGAAGTTTCATTCTTAATTTACAGCAGAAGATACTCAGATCAGTGGGAATAAAACCCATTTAGGCAAAGTCCTTTCATTTGGCATCTACCAAATTATCTGAGGACAATTCTGCTGGTCAGGCCTGCTTCCAATTTCTGTTCATTGACTGGCAGGAAGCACTGCCTTTCATAATACTCCACTCCTCCTTTTCAAAGAAATCTCCCTTATTTGTTCTAGTGCTTGGTAATGAGCATACATGAGAAAACTTCCTAAACAGCTCCCCTCAGTGTCTTAGGATATATCCATTTGAACCAAAAATACTCCACATTACCTCAAGTCAGTTTTCCCTCCACTGTTATCTGTCATTGTCTTCCACCACAATTCCATTACGAGTGCCAAAATGGTACTTATTTTAAAGACAAATTACTCAGCACCCCAATGTCAAAGGTTCTGAAGACTTTAGGTGAGACTCAAAATCCATTAAAAACAAGCATCCAGAGCAGCATGAGAACAGAGCCAATCCAGTAACTGTAACTTTTAGAGTATAAAGCAATATCCAGTGATTCCTCTTCTGTTTGCCAGTGTTTCCACAGGCTACTGCTCTTTCATCTAACAGAGCCTATTTACTGTGTCAGCTACTGCTCAAAGCCAATAACCTTCTTCCACTTTACTGGTACACTCAAAATATTCAAACATCCACTAGACCAGTTTCCCAGCTCCTGGGGACAGATGCACCCAGTTTATTATTTATAATCAAGCAAGGAAAGCTGTTGTTGTTAGAGGGAAAAGAGCAAGAAACAGTAACTCAGCTTCCCAAGTCCAGAGCAGGGTGGCTGAAAGTAACCAGAAGCTGTAACACAGAGTTAAAAAATAGAAAATGACAGATCACATCTTTGTAAAGAGATTTTTCCTGTGTAGAAAAGGGGAAAAAAATATCCCTGTGAATGTTTTCGAGATCAGAGCTTGATGCAACTTTGATGCACATGCAGACCACAGTACTCAAAGCATCCATTGCACAGGATCTTCTGCATTCCTTTGTCCAACAGATGCTCATTTCAGAATTAAAGCCAGCTTCTTTCATGTAAACATTGATGATCTCCCTTTTCCCCCCACAAATACAGGCTGCAATTAAAAACCTTCATCAGCTCCACTTGTTTCTGCTGTAACAGAAACAGCAGTTTTGTTTCAAGACAAAACAGAACTAAACCAAATGCAGAATTATTTTTGTGCTTATGTTTCTTCACTGAAATAACCCAAAATTGGCTGAAGTATGCTAAAGCCTTTCATAGGGCTATTACCTCACCCACTTCAAATAAAAAGATGAAAGTTATAACAAGACTTGGAAAAAGAAGAAAAAGCCTGCTTGTCCACAAAATACATAGGCAGAAATCATCAGCTGTAAATGAGAAAGAAATGGTTATAAGTTTTAAAAAAACTTGTTTAGAATCAGGTTTGAAAGTTGTTTCACAATCTCAAAAACAGCAGCTGTTCAACAACACTATTGATCACAGGCTGGTTAGGCCAAACATCCTGTGTTTTGTACACAGAGCTGGGCAAAGGAAACCTCCTTGATTAGATAATGGGCCAGAAAAAATTTGCCTCCATCCTCTTTCAAAATCATAATCCCAGACCTGGATTCTGGATTCTAGCAAAAGCTAGAAGAAAAAAAATCTAACTCCCCAACGTTTTCCCTTTCTACCAGGTTCCCAACACCTGCATTGCTGCCTGCCTGACATTGCTGCATACCTGATCAATGGCATCTGGGTTTTCAGACACATCAAAGATGACCGCTGTGGCTCCTCGCTGCACTGCTCGTTTGGCCTGCAATAAGAAAGACAGCATCCTCAGTCCCACCCCAAAAGATAACTTCTTAACTCAAAAATTACTCCCTCTCCTCATCTCCAGATAGGCAACTTAACATTTTGTGTTTCTGTGTAGTTAAAACAAATGACAGGACAATTACAAACAGGAGTTCCTGAACCAGCATGGAAGGTAGTTAAAACTTCACTACAGCTTCTACGGTGTCTCTGCTCCTTCCTTCTCAAACTCCTCTTTCAACAACCTTTTAAGGGAATTCAAATGAGATTTAGACCCTCCTAAAACTTTAAGTAGAAGAATTTTTTAAAAATTATATTATTTTCCCTCCATTTTACCTGGAAGTGCCATTAAAAACCATCTTCCCAAAGACCTGGGGTGGAGACAAGCTCACAAGTGTAGAAAATTAAGGTGGACTGGGTTCTTTATACTTTTTCAGTGTCATTCTCACAAACTAGGATATGACAATCTCAAAATGTGCCTCAGAGAATACTGCTTTTTCTGACCATCGGAGGTCAGAACTGTTGCATACGTTTCTCATGCTGATCCGAGCTATCTAAGTGCACAGCTTTTCATCAAATACAGTCCAAACCTGGAGTCACCAACTGCACAGAGAAGGCATTAGAAGATATTAAAATCCTCTGGGATAGTGAAAACAAGGCTAACAGGGGTTTTATCCTGCTTCTGCCACTGTGTCTCTGTATGTACTGTTCAAATGTTGCTCAATGGCTCCACAAAGCAGACATTCCCAGTAACTTTTCAAAATCCTATTAACTTTATGGACACAGAATATAAGAAATTATTTATCCAAGCAATGACAACTATCACCACCACAGTACTAAACAAGAAGGCACTGGCCCTCCACACAGACTACCAGAACTTGAACTTATATTGTGATATAAGAGAAACCAATAAAAGTAATAAATTATGAAACATTACTCAGCAGTTTCCTGGAAAAAATGTTGGCCAGTACAGAGAAGTTGGTTTGAATACATAAAGGTCACTTGCTTTACTCTATTCTCCTATTTTATTAAAAATCAAAAAGGCCCATCAGACAGCACATGAGGGAAACCAACTCCCAAATTAGAGCTCTTTCTCAGCCCACCAGGTATTTGTCCCCTTTGAAGTCGGCACACCTGGTTAATGACTAAGAACTGTTGGGGAGGAAGAGTTAAAAGGAATCTACCACCCCTTCTCCTCTGCAGCAGCCCTGAGGTGAGGGCTCGTCCAGGTTTCCCTAGGAGGCACCCCTTACAGACACGCACTGCTTACAGAACTGTTCAGGCTATTCAGAATGTTTTTTCAGGACGATCAGTCAACAAGCAAGGCCCCTTGATCTCTGAAGAGATTTTTAAAGAGATTTTGCAGATCAGCGCTGATAAAAACTCCTTAAGTGCACGAACACACTGAACGAGCAGCAAGTTTCCACCTCCGAGTGTTAAAAGAGAGGAAAAGCACCGAGTAAAAACATCGTGCTGCGCAGGTTAATGGCAAATGGGGGAGACTCGTGTGGCCATCCTGCCAAGTGCGGCGCACGTTTCACTGGGGCCAAGCGAGTCACCCCCATTTGCCATTAACCTCCACACCACAATGTTCTTACTCGGTGCTTTTCCTCTCTTAACACCCGGAGGTGGAAACTCCCCTGTGAGGGTCATTTCACTGGGGCCAAGAAAGGCTCGCTTCACTGCGGCCATGCAAGGCTCGCTTCACTGGGGCCAAGCGAGGCTCGTTTCACTGTGCCCTGCAAGGCTCGCTTCACCGGGGACAAGCGAGGCTCGCAGCCCGAGCCCTGCGAGGCTCCGGCCGCCTTTCCCCCGCCCCACGCCGGCCCTGAGGGGCCAGCGGCCGCGCACAGCGACCCCCTGCGGCCGCAGCGCCCCCGCGCCGGAAGCGCCGCCTGTCCCCGGCCATGGAGGGGAGAGGAAGGGGCCGGGGCAGCGGGGAAACGCGGGGATTTATTCCTTGCTGCGGTTTAAATCCTGATACCCAGGGAAAGGCGCTCCTGCCTGGAAGTTCGCTCCAGCCAAACTTCCTCTGCCGGAGGCGCTGCCCACTCCTGCACAAGGTGCTGGAGAGGCGCTCCCGCCGCGCCGAGCGCCCCAGGGCACGGCCCGCACCGGGAGCCGGGCGCCAGCCCTCTCCGGCGGGCTCGAGGCTCCGGCTCCGCGGCCCGGGGGCCGCCCGACGGGCCAGGTTCCGCTGGCCGGAGATCAGAGCGCGGCTGCCTCCGCCTCCCCCGCCTCCAGCTCGGCCGTAAAAGCGGGCAGTGCTGAGGGGAGCCCGAGCGGGAGCGCCTCTGCTCGCTGGGCATTCCCCGCCTGCCCCCGGCTCCCGGCAAGAGCGCGCCTGTGACCGGGGCAACCTGAAACACCTGCCGGTCCTTCTGCACCCCCGAAAATACCCGCAGGATAGTTCCAGTCAAAACGTCTTTGAAAATAGTCTGTCCACTCGTCAGTAATCAGGGCAGCTCAAAATAACACAGCAATGTTGAGTCCCACTTAAAATAATACCAGTCTGTAATAGGCACGTGATTTTTTTTTCTTTTTGGGCTAGCCAGCATTTAAGACTCCCTCGAATCATTTTTCTAAGCAAAGTGACCAAACCTTCATCAAAAATAAACACAAGCTAGATGAGGGGGGAAAATAAGCTCATACTTTTACATTTACAATACTTGTGGCAAACAATCAGACATTTCCACAATTCAATTCCCATTCATTTGCCAGGTCTATTTCTTTCTGTGATTGTCTTCTACGGCTTAAAACAAATGACTATCACTACGTATCAGTATTCTTCCCCTTTTGTAAAGAGTAATAGAAAACAAAAAAAAATGGTAATTGCACTTCTCATAATTCAAGTGATCACTTTGTTCACAGCGACAACCTCCCAGTCCATCTCTGTGTTCAGTCTAGAGTTTATGCTACTACAGAACAATGGACGTTACCAATAAAAAGCACATTAAATACTGTCTCAGATTAAAATCTGGCAGAATTTACTAGACCTTGTAATCTAAGTAAGATAAGAGGAAATGCACGTGACAGAAGCACAAGAAAAATACCTCTCCACATCTCCAGGCCTGAGGAATTTTAAGTTATTACCTCAAAGAACACCAGAAAGATTTTAAGAGCTCTGCACTACCTCCCTGTGGGCCAGGCAAATACAATAAGGAAGTAACAACTTCCTTGATGAGGCAAACTTTCATCCCAAGGGACCAGATAATTATTAAACAGGTGCATGTTCCTCGCGTTCATTCGAGTCAGGTAGGACAGCAACAACCAAAACTAAGTTCAGCTCCTTCCTTGAAGGACTGTGCAGGCTTGCACATATGAACATGGCAAGCATCTCCTCCCCTCTGCTTTACAGTATGGTTTCATTCCAATTATTGTTTCAGTTAGAACACAACAGTGGAGAAACCATCATAAGAAAAGCTGCTTAACAAGGTTCCCCTTTAAGAGAAAAATCACACCAACAGCATCAGCCTCTATTCATTACATTTACTTATTTGCTGGAGTTAGAATTCCCTGACAATATCCAGCAGTATTTGCACCTGAGGACATGACACTTTAATCTAATGGATTTCAGAGAGTGAATAAATTACAGAGGAGAGAAAGACCAAGGCTTAAACTATAGGTGGGGAGATCAAAGTTCATTAAGCATTGCAAGCTCTGCCATTTACATCAACATAGTAATGCATTACACATCTTGCATTAAGAGAGTACCTTTTGTTGAAAATGGCTATTGGCAGAGCCAGATTACTACTTATAAATAAACTTTTTTAAGTTAACATCCTGGATAATACTGATGGACTGAAGGGAGAAAATGATGCTTCAAAAGTATTGGCTGCCTGTATAAGCCACAGATATATCCCGGTGATATAAAATTATGCTCTCACAAATTTTTTTACATTAAAAACTACCTATCTCTCTTCCTGGATTTGTACAATTGTTCACCCAACTCTAGGTATTATCTTCTTGGAACTCAGTACACTCTAGTTAACAAATATTTATTATAATTATGGTATGTGCTACGTGAGGAGGTTGATTTATTCCCTGGGTTAAGAAACTCATGAAGCTGGGGAAGAGGAGGTTGGGTAATGGTTTAAGGGATAACCAGTACAAATGCCAGTAAACTCCTTTTAGCAAACTATGGGATGTCAGCATTATTAGCTGGTCCTCCAAAATGAGGGCACAGGACACAGAAAACAGTCCTATGGATCCCAAAAGCAAAATGCTGCTAGAATTAAGGGTAACAGCACAGCTCCAACAGGTATAACAATGGCTTTTTCCTACTGCCATTCCTTTTTTCAGCACATCTTGGTTTTTGGGGCAGAAAATATGGTATTACTCTAAATCAGTGCAGAGACTGTTGAACAGAGTAGTCAATAAAATTGATTTGTATGCCCTTAATAAAATTGATTTGTATGTCCTTATTTAACTGACAACTGACCCAGCCTGAATTTTCTCTGTCAGTTTTTGAGGGTTCCCCCCCACCCCTAAGTTTCTCTATGAACTAATAATTACTGAACTTGAAGCATATTTTCTGGATATTCCCAGCTCATCAAATCCACAGTCTATGTCAGATCTCTCTGCATGGTGGAGTCAGTGGTCATTAATCTGACAAAAGAGTGGGATTATGCAAGCAGTGTTAAGTGGAACATTTTTCATAGCTGATTCTATCATCAGCTGTCTTCTGGTGCTTTGAAATAAGAGAAGTCAGCCTCTCACACAGTGTACTGGTAACACACGAGCAACACTCTGTGACATGCAACTTGCAAACTCTGTGACTCCAAGGAACAAGATTTTCAATGAAAAGCTGCAGTGTCTTGTTTTACTGCCCTGGAAAAGCAGCTCAAGGATTTCAACGAACTTGACTGCTAGGGAATACAGCTGAAGGAATGAGGTTTCCATCTGCAATATTTCACCAAAATAAATGATTGATATAGCAACTCAGTGGTCTTGGTCTTCTCTTGGGCAGACTCAAAAGTAACAAAGTCTGTTCCAACATCAATTGATTTGCACCTGTTTTCTCCATATCAAGGTCAAGTGAGAACACAAAGATATAGACAATATTACTGAAATATGATGCAGAATATGCAGTACTAGGTTCTATAATATTGGCTTTTCTAGTAGAGGTTTGCTATAGTTGTGTGGTTGAACTATGACACTTCTGCAGACTTGTCTTCATTTGATTTTTATTTTTTTTAAAATATTAGCAGAGGACAACTTTGGTGCTGAAACAGCATTAGGAACCACCTTATCAGGGTTTAACTTTCTGCAGTTTTGAGAAAACCTCAGTTAAGTCTGGACAAACCCAGGAAGTCCTAATGATGAGGAGACCACTGGTTCTTACATAAATACATGACGAATCTGCAGGTTGTGACAAGGAGATGTTGCCACTGTCAGTTTGCCATTCCAGTCAGGTGAATGGTACTCTGACCCTGATGCTCTCAAAGCCCTGAACTTCTTCAGGGGAGAGGAATACCTTAAACAACCCTATTAAAACAAGCAGTGGGTATGAACTGCACCCCCATTCTATGGATGGCAGGGTTATATTTTCAGTGTGGCAGAAATGGCATCACATGAAGCCATCAATGCTTCTTGTGATGAAGCTAGGCAATAGCATCCAAACCTGCTCATCATTAAGAACCCTACATAAAATCCACAGCATTTTCTTTGCAACTGTGAAAATGCAAAAACCTGTTTCTCTCAAGAGCTACACAGAATACAGACAACAACATCTGAACAATCCAGGCCTCTCTCTTTTCTCCCCCCACACTGCTATCAGGCTCAATCAATCAAAAAAAATACCTTGTCCCTTGAACCAACACTGGAGCCAGCAAGCCAGGCCACAGGCCAATTCTGCAGGGCAGAGGAGGAAGGAGAAAAGGACAGCCATCTACTTTGCAAACAGCAGAAGTTACAAATTAACCAACTGATGCTTCAGACCTGTTAATGTACAATTCCCTGGTAATTCCAGAAACTCAGTTAAGCCAAGCATAAACAGGATGCCATTTCAAACCTTTTCTGAGATAATGAAAAAGGAACTTTCTTCTGTCTGAATATTTCTGTCTGAAAACAAGACAGTCAAATCCCCATATATCACACCAGCATAAAACCCCCTCCTGACTGGAATACTCAAATTCTCTGGCACCTTGAGATATGTTTTATACACGTGCCCTATATTACACAGCGTTACAACAGCTGCTTACCAATTAAGAAGTATAGAAAGTGTGAAGCAGCATTTTAAAATTTAAAAGCACAATCACAATTTAAATCCAATGTATCTTTCTGTAAAAAATCCAAACCTTAAAAAGCTACATACTTGCAGTTTTAAATAAACTATCACGTCATGCCATACATAATCACAACAACAATATATATACACACCAGTGTGATTCATACCACCCATTACTGAGAGGCTCTCTGATGGTTAAAATAAAAAACAAAAAAACCAAAGTGTCTCTCTTTTCTGGGGTTAGGGAGAAACACTGTTACCAGTTCTGAGTCTAGACCAAGTAAAAACAGTAAGAAAAGGACATTTCTTTAATCCTGAACACAGCAATGCCCGCTGGCTGCACATCTCTTAAGATCCATTTCAGAGTCATGGGACTGCACTCCCGAAGGCTGACCTCTGCTATCACCACCCTGCAGGCCAGCAGCCTTGTTGCTATGACAAGGCACAGTCACAGAGAGAAGGGTGAGCACTGGAAGAGATCAAAGGAAGGGACTGGGGTCTTGAACTAGATTACATATTCACAGAGAACCTAGCACACTCAGCAAGAATTGAGTGGCTGCATTCACAATTGATGGTTAACCCTTCAAGCTTTTCCCAGAACTTCTATATACAGTTACCTTTGAAATATAATGGTCACAGGATGAGGATATTTTAGGAATTATGTACTATATCATATGCTATAAAGCACTACTACACCCAATCCAGATAGTTCTTAACCTTTTCACTGAGGGTGTACTGAAAGCAGATGGATAGAAACAATAAACTAGACCTAAGATAATTGTGTAAACATACATGCAAGCACGTTGTGGTGCTGAGAGAATAAAAACCAGAGATATAAGAAAGCATTGGAGGAGTTGTAAATTAAAGAAACTATTAATGCAGACCACTATAAAAAGGCATCCCTAAAGCACCCAAACTGTTTAAAAAGAATTTACTGAGGCTCCTCCTATAGGCATGTGCTCTAACTTTAGAATTATAAACTGCTATTTATGTACATCAAAAGGGAAAACAAGGAATTAAAAGAATTGTCTTGTATTTAGAATGAGAAGCGGCAAAACACTGAAAAATTGTTAATAAGAATTCCACCTAACCTCAGTGAGTTTAATGAGGAATGCTTAGTATCATCTGTCTTGCTTAGCCTCACCCGCAGCAAGCTGACCTTCATCAACAGGTTGGTATCTACTGTGAACAAGGACATTTTAGAGATAACACAATAATCTGAGATGATGAAACAATAAATCCATATCTCAGTAGTGACAGAAAATGCAGTGCTCTTTGCAGGGTTATTAAGTGCCTGCATGCAATCCCTAACAGTATGTTCAGATGGACAGGATATATACCAAGGTGAGCTGAGAAGAAGCAAAGGTATTTTCACTTCTACACACATCAAAGTGCTGCAGTCCATTGCCCTGGAGGTTCTGCCCTCTTTGGCAGGGATGAGCATCTGCATCCAAGACTACAGAAAGGCATGTAAGCCCTAGTGAGGTACTTCAATCTTTCTGAATGAACAAAAAATCATGTGGGATGCCCTTGGAATCCAGCAGGATACTGCTGATTCTGTGAGATCCTCCCTCTCTACTACAAGAATCAGCTTGGGTAGTAAATTGAACAGTTAAAATCTGCATGGTGGGCCAGTATTCCAGTTTAGCTAGCAGCTTTTCATGTTCATGGCTGGCTAATACAGGATGATATGGCCCTTCTTCCAAACAGTTATCCTTGGTTTTGAATTAGTTTAGCTTCAAGGTCCCAGACTGTGGTGGGCCCTTGTTGTTAGTTTGTTGACTCTGTAAAAAAAAAAAAATTAAAAATGAAAAAAAAAAGATAAAAAGAAGGGGAAAACAAAAATGAAAAAGGTGGAGGATTTTTGTTACAAAGGGAAACTGGAAACTTCTCTCCACGCAAGCAGAGACATGGCTGTATTGCAGAGGCCTCGGGGCAAGGATTAAAGAAAAACAAAATAGAAACCCTTCCATCTCTAATTAGGGTCTTCATTTGCCAAAGAGCCATTCCACAGCGGGAGGAATTACATTCAAGCCGTTGCTTGGATAACGTCTCCCAGCAGGTTGGCTCCTCAGAACAGGCTACTCCGAGCCAACAATTTCTGGTTACTTGGAGGCAAGCAGCCTGCATATTGTTTTAACTGGCCTGGCTTTTACAGCCAGTTTTGCTGAAGAACAATCTTCTATTCAGAATGCAGAGATAAAAGCTTCACTTGTTTTGAATTTGTCGCCAGTTTCTTTATCCCTTTCTTTTTTTAAACATGGGAATTATAGGTTCTGGAGATTGCATTATTTCCCTTGTAGACTTCAATGTTTTTCTCCCTCTAGCCACTTGATTCCTTGCCAGTGAAGGCTGCTGTCTGGAGTCCAGCCATTCATCAGCCCCTACCTCATCATTAACACTGTGGTGCTGGCGGTCACAGCTCATTGCTGGCGACAGGAAATCCTAACTTGCAAGAGGTTAACCACAGCCCATAAACAGTCAGACTGGCTCATTAGACCCTTACACTCAGCTGAAGCGACCCTCTGGGAGTTTCAACACCATCCATGGACCTGAAGTCCATGGATTCTGGGCTCTTTGCAAATGCCTCCTCCCCCCTATACCCATTTAAAAGCTCAATATTTGGATTCTCAAGGCTAAGGTCCATCTTTCTTCCTATCCCAAAGGGACCAAGTTATTTGAGCATTTTGAAAAATGACATGTCTGTGATGTGTTCTCTTGGCTTACCAATTGAACAAACCACCAATGGGCCAAGAACTGAGACATTAATGCACTAGAATACATACAATCTTGTGATATTTTTAATAGTCTCTGTGAGAGTTTCATATCCCTACTGAACAGTTCTAAGGCCACAGCAATGCAAATACTAATAATGTATAATTAATATGTATAACCTAATTCATGTCACAAATATGTCCAACTCAAATGTTCAAAAACTAACCTGCTAGAATTGTAAGTAGCTCAGTCAGTACTCCCTACAGTGACTAAAAAGCACTTCCTACTCATTTTGAGTTCACAGTATGATCACTTGTTTAATTTGGACTCATTTCCTTGAACTCAGTACAAATGTTAAATCATCATGTTATCCAAAACCACACCTCAAGATATCACCTGGTCATCAAAAAGATAAAATGTTTAGAGCAGAAAAACATGTTCTGGCAAATTATCTCAAAGCAGTAGGATATGAAGCACAATTTGTGTAATTTTTTTTCTCTTTCCTTCCTTTCAGTCTTGTGAAAATCATTGCAAAACATTCCCACTTTATGTCTGTAATTTTTCAGGATCCAGCTTTTTACCACTGTCAATTGTATCTGCCCAATTTTTATTCTGAATATTGGAGTCCTTCTGATGCAGCTCTGGTTACATTCCGAAGTTCTCCAATTTCTTTCAAAGCCTTCTGTCTCCTAGTGCACCAAAATTAGGCATGTCACTCATCTGTGAAGTCCTAAATAATTCCATTCCCTGCCTCCATATCTGCTCCTTATTTTCTTCACCTTCTGGTCCATTTATCTGATTCTGCTTGCCAGGCTTCTTTTGTGCTCGTTTCTACCCTCCAACACAGCAGCACTTACTTGCTCTCTCATTTCTCTCTTTCAAACTCTTGCCACTATGCATTTCTCCTGTTAGAGAAATAGGTAGAGTCTGCATGTAAAACAAAAACAACTCTCAATGTCTGAAAGGCTTACAAGGCACACAGAATAATGAGGGTCCAGAAACTTAAGAAACATGAAGCATTTCCATATTATTATTATTATTATTATTTGTAAATGCAGCATACTTTAAATAATTGCTCCTCAGTCTTTAATCAGCCCTTGACTTACATTAATTTCACTAGGAGATCTGATTGAGCTGAACTCCAGTAACACATGTAGGGCAACAACAGCTGCTTCTTTAGCTTAAGGGAGAAGCAGCTGTGTTCCACAGTTGGTTTGAAAGGAGTGAAGATGGTGCTGGGGACTGCTAAGGACTCAACTCTAAAAGTGGACTTTTATTTAAAGTAATCAATCCAACAATGGCAAATCTAAGGAGTGCCCAGAGGGAGAAACACGAGAGAGGGCTTTGTTCATGAGTAGCTGATGCTTTTCCTAACTGTGCAGGCAACATGGAAAGAAAGTCAGTAAAGTAATACAGTAGCAGATTGCTGGCACTAGTTACCAACGGAAAGAGCTCACCACCACCCATGAATGAAAACCTGACAGAGCTACTTCTTCAGAGCTGCATAACCTGATTCAGCCCTTGTTTGGCCCTTCCTTTGAGTTCTCTCCTTTTTGGCTTTGATCCAGTTCTTTTCTTTCCTTCTGCATCTTTCACTGTACAATCCATACACAAACCTTTCCTCTCTCCACATTTCAACTGGCTTGCCTGTCAATTCTCTTTCCTGTGCTCAACCTCTCCCTTCTCTCCTCAAAGGGACGGCAGAAATTACAGTGGAAAGCAGAGATGGAATGAGAGGATTTAAAGAGGGAACACGTGAGAGAGGTACTTATAAACTCAAGAATTCAGTTATAATTATGACACTGCTGTTTCATGCAGTGGCCACATGCTCTAACACTCTTAGATTGCAACCTTTTCTTACTTTTTTCTTTCCCATTCAAACCCCCTTCTTCATCTGTTAAAATAGCCTTGTTGCTGGAGTATGGTCTGTGGGGGTGAAGAGGCAAGGAGATGGGAAGCAGAAATGCACAGTGCTTTTGGCAAAAGCATTTTGTTCTATGTGATTATTTTTCTTCTTCTTGTCTTTTTTTGTGTGCCATTAAGAAAAGCCATCTTCTTCCTGAAAAAACCATGTATTATCCCCTCTTCTGATCTCATCTATGCTGGAGTTTTGTTAGAACTCTAGAAATCACTGTGTCCATATGGTGCAGAGGTCTGATCACATTGCTAGCAATGGGGAAGTAAGAAAAATTAATGTCAAAACATAAATGACAACAAAAGTACTTGCACAAATATCAGTATCACTTCAGATATCATTTTAAAATACGTGTTAGAGTTGTTTAAAATGGATGTAAACATTTCAGGTGTCTTGGACATTATAAATGGTGCTGAAGTGGGGAATAACAAGAAACAATCAATATATTACAGTACTTACGATGTTCTTTGTTGCTTTGGGAAAATTATGATTTTCTCTATATATTCTTTAGAACAAACACAGTGAAGACAAACACAAACATGGCAGGGATTACAATTATATATACTACATGTTTTCACAGTAAACCCTTATTTTAGGTAGTGCTAAGACAACAAACCTTGGAAATAAAAAATTTTAATGCGAAGTTAATGAAGACTCTTAAAGAACATGATTGATTCAGAAGGTCTGAATCCTTAACAGTAGCCAGGATGCTATTTTTCCCCATTAAAACTAATATTCATTTTTCATTACAGAACAATGGGGTTGATAAAAACAATAGGTTTTGTTTGATCAGGGTTCTGGCATGCTTGACATTGCAATATAGATCTGACAGCTGGTCCACAGCCAAAGGAGTCTAGTCTCATTCAAAAAGCTTTCTTCTACTTCATAACAACTTCCTTCTTAACACAGAATGTCTGGGAGTTCAAAACAACCAATATTAAGTTTATACTGCCAAAAATTCTTTCTCAGTCTGTAGTCTGACATACATTTATGGCCACACTGCCATCACAAAAAGTAGACCCCACCTGCTCTTACTTGTTCCTACCTCCACTGGACTCTACACTGTCAGCACAAACCTTCAGGTGAAACAAACAAACCAAGCAGCTAAAAAAATCACCCATACTGTTACTTTTCATCCAGATCAATGAAATTTTGCCATTAAGTTTTGAGACTACTGCCTCAAAAAGAATCACAAATGCTGTTCGGATGCTGTTTGCAAAGAAGAAACACAGGCTAACAGAAGGTAGAAAAGGTCTCCAAATTGTGGAACAGATCCCATAAAAAGGATGTCAACTACTTCAATGCATAGAAGAAGTTTTCCTGAAGTGACAATATTTCCCACCTCATGCAGAACAAGACTCAGCACAGGGTGCCTTACTGCAGCTGTCACTACCAGTTGAAAGTATCTGAACAAGCAAAGTTTTGGAAACACTGACCAATGGTTTTAGGCATGTCTCTCATTAATTTTAGATCTTAATCTATGGCATAGTTCAGTCCTAATTTCTGAACAAGTTTAGCATGGAAGAGCGTTTGCCTGAATTCAATATGCATTTCTACAACTGAACTGAATCCATTTCTACAGGAAATTATCTAAACTGTGTATAAAACTATTAATTACAAAGAAACAAAAAGTATACTGTCAGCAACCAATCTGAACATATAACTGATTGCTTCATTTAGGCTATTAATATAAAGGTGTAAGTTGCTTTTGTTTAATTTGCCTTTTTTTATTAGTTTTAATAACTCTGAAAGAAAAAGATTAAAATGGACTCCTCACAGGCCTTCTTGTTTCTCAAGTCTTAGAACAGATCTCTCTTTATTCAGGAACTAAACTACCAACACAGCCCCATAAATTCTCATTTGATTACCTTATAGGAATTTTTATACTTAAACTAAATAGTTAGACAAAAGGTTCGGAATCACAGTTCAACTGTTAAGTGCATTTTCAAGTTATGATGATTTTTGCCCCAGCCTAACTAGCATAATAATAATGATGCCATGGTAAAACAAGAGATTCTTCTAGTTAGTACTTGTGTAAGTTTTTGTAAATAAGCTCTTAGAAAAGAAATGAATGGATATTGGAAGCACTGCTAGGAATTTCCTCATATTACAGATTCTTTCATCTGAAGAAAACAGGAAGCAGTAGTAGCAGGGACATCCTGTCTTTGTTAGGTTATACTCAGATGCACATCCTCAAATACATATATCCTATTAATAAAGAAGAAGAGCAGTCCCTGGAAGAGAAAGAAGAACTAAATCCTTTCTTGTGGACTTTCAATCCTGCAGAAAGGGAAGAAGTGCTACTTTTAAACAAATCTTCAGCATTTTCTCACTATCCTGTACTGGAGTAAAAAACAATGGTATTGCTGAATTGTATTTCACAGTCTTGACAGACGTAATTTGCTTTGAAAATTAAAGGAGTGGGGGAAGAACAGGAGCCTGCATATTGGAATGTAAGGACACGTGCAGGTGAATCACAGAATCCCAGAGCGGTGTGGGCTGGAAGGGACCCCAAAGAACACCCGGGTTCAACTCCCCAGCCCTGCCAGGACGCAGGCAGGCAATCAGTATTGCAGGCAACCCTGCTTGTCCCTTCCTCCAGCACAGTGCCACTGCTGGAGCGCTGAAGGAGCCTCATTGTGCTGTGTGCAGAGGGAAGGCAGGAATTCCAGGAGGGGAAAGGTTCCCTTTGAAGCACATGGCACGGAGAGCTTCCCAGTGACCATGGCAACAGCTCAGTGGGTTCCCAGCCTGAGAACCAAGTTACTACAGCCATGCCTCAAAAACAAAAAAAGTCTGAAAGAAGGAGAGAGGGGGAGGTGGGCTTGGGGGTGTGGGGGAGAGAAGCTGAAGCAAAATTAGCCTGGCAGAAACTGAGCGGCTCCCTGGTAGGCAAATCCAGCCAATAATGCTGCTCGGGTTCACGGGGTTTCCTTTTCATTTCCAAAAGCTTTCTTCTTCCTCTGTCATTCCCCTCCTAGCCCTATTCAGGAGCTCATAAGATCAGTAAAACCCAGGCCTTTGCTTTGCCTGCATGCAGCATGGCCTCAAACAGGACTGCACTGTGATCAAAGGTAATGGTAAAACACAGCTGCCACACACACTCCTTGCCTCAACCAAGGCCCAGTTTCCACAGGCACTGCCCTAACAGCAGAGACATTTTTTTAAACACTTTCATTTCCATTACATCATATAAAGAAGGACAAGCAATGACTAAGAAGGATGAGCAATATCAAAATCAATATGAATTACAAATCAATATGAAAATTTAAAAAATCAATACGAAAATGGACACATTAAATTCTGTATAGCTACCTCTGGATAAACAACTAGAGTAGAACTTCTAAAAACACGAGCCAAAGTTTTACTTAAAAAAAAATCCAAACAAACATACAAAACACCACCCCTAAATCAAAAAAGACCTTGACAACCAAAACCAACAATAAGAATAAAGCCATACAAAACTTTTTACCAGATTCATGTGCCATGCAATTTACCTCTACAGCTTTTAACTAGCCTACATTCTGCTTCACCACATTCCAAACTTTCAACAATATCACCTCTATGATGTCCCACCTTGGGGCAGGTTAAACCAAACTTAATGAGGAACAAACTGTAGGTTTGCACTCCTTGACTGCTTCCTCCTTTTCTACATGGAAAAAATTCCAAGTCCTTTCCCTGTTCAAGACCAGCCCTCCCATATTTTCCTTTCTTTTCCTTCCCCTGCTCCTTTCCTTTTTCCTTTTCCTTCTATTTCTCCTCCTCTCTCTCCCTCCCTCCTTTCCTCTCCTCTCCCTCTCCCATTCCTTTCCCTTTCACATTTTCTTTTAAGTCAGCTGCCAAATCCTAAAAATAACCAGAGGAAGACACATATACACATGCAGCAGGTTTGATATTTACCCAGGCAAAATAATTTACAGGCCACACTGAATCCTCAGATAGCAATTTGTGTATCAAACTGCATGCAAACTGAACTTTTCAGAGACCCAGACAATCACACCACAACTTATTCTCACTGGTGTGATAACCAGGCTGACTGAACTGATAAACCTGAAAGAAGCTCAGGGCTGATGCTCCTGATGCTATCTGCACTCAACAATATTCCAAGAATTCTGACAAGTCCTTCTAAATCAGGACATAACTTGAGCAGAGTGAGAACTGAGCAGAAGCGTTGCCAGCAAAAGAAGGAGAGGAGAAACTACAGCAGAGAGCATGAAATAGGGAAGAAATATTTCAGGAAGAGAAGAAAAAGTAGAGAAAATACAGAACAATGAAATGCAGTGCAGTATTGACTAGCACCTTGGCCAGACTTCTTTCACCTGTTGAAATTGCTACATATAAACTGACACATTTGGAACTCCATGCCCTAATTCTCTGGACACACCCTATGTCACATCACCATCATTATGCATCAAAGCAGATGCTACAGAGCTCCTGAAGCAAAGGCAGAGTCTGCTGCTCAGCAGGCCAAGCTTTAGGAAGCTAACATCAGCAAATGCTGAGCTGAACTGATTCTGGAGATGAGTGTGGCTTTGGGGACATGGGGAGTACAGAGGACATGGTGGGATATGGGCACATAGCAGTGGGCCAGGTTATAGAATTTTAACTTTTTTTTTTTTTTTTTTTTTGGTGGACCATACCTATGGTTCAACTTCCTTTATCCATTTTGCCCATCTATTTCCTCACATAATTTTCAAGAGCCTGACAAATGGGACTGACCAGACTCCTTCCTGAAATGGCTTGCCTCAAGATTAAACTTACTCCTGGAGTTTGCTTATGGATCAGTATGCATCTTTCAGGACAGAATCTTCTCTAATTCCCATCCTTACAAGACCTCATCCTCAGATTTTATCTTTCTAAGAACTAAGAAGCAATACCTAGAATTTCTGTGAAACAAAGACAGTTTTCCAAGTTAGAAAAAAAAGCTGTATTATGCTGAAATTCAGTAGAAAGGGAAGCCACTTCTTAAAGAGATGTTTTTCACCATGTACAAGTTAAACCTGCAGCAACTTCTAGACAAGCAGATGGCTTCCCATTTCCTTAGAAAGGTGAAGTTTTTAGAAGTTTTGTTTACAAATTTACAGAACCAAGTTTTACGTGAAAAAATGTCAACCTGCAATTTTATTTTCTGCTTGATACACTGCTAACCTGAAGTCACCAACACAATCCTACCAAATTCAGGCAGCTGGATTTTAGGATGAATCCCTGTTATTGAACCAGTTTTCAACTACTCAGTCACTGGTAGAACTTGTGGCCTGTGCTCTTTCACACACTTTCAAACCCTCTAGACTTCAAATGCCAACATATAATAATCTCAATACTCAAAAATTCTAAGGCATGAACAAAAAAGAAGGTCACCTTTCTGATTTCTTTTTTTAACATATCTGGGAGCAGTAATGGTATATTAGTGACTTCACCCCATAAACAAAGAGACAAGTTTTGTACTTAATTTAAGATTCCAGAGGCCCCATTCCATGGTGAGATTCCAGGATGATGAAAATTTCTATTTTTTTTTTGACCAGTACAATAAAATTCACTTGTTATTAGAGGTATCTGTCCTGAGATTAAAGTGAATAAATCTTTCTAGCTTAGAAAGCTTCTCTTTCCCCAAAAAGAGGAAATTATTGTACGTATTCTCAGAAAATTGTGCCTGAGGAAAACCAGGAAGATGCTTTCCTTTTGACTGCTTTGACCAAGTAAGAATCCCAGTTGCAGTTCACCCTTTCTACTCCAATACTGCTTCTGCTAAAAAGCCATTTTTGCTTTCATCTTTGTTAGGTTCCTAGAGAGCTCAAAAAGGGAATGCTCAGCTCCCCATCACCACCTCTATCAACTGAGTCAGGACAGCATCTTTCCCTGAAGTACCTAGAGTGAAAATAGGCAAAACAGGAATATTTTGTGGAGTAAGGGGGGTTTTCCTCAGTTTATTTCTTCCCGATTTTTCTCCAAAAGGAACTAATCCTTCCAAGAAACATTCACATGCAGCCCCAAACTGTCCCCTTACCTTTCCCAAGACCGTGAGGCATGGCTTAGGCTCCAACTCTGGCTGTTCCAATTTCACCACTCCCACCCAGCCATATTCATACAGATCTTCCTCATCATTGCTATTACACAGTCCAAGTGGATGCATCTGAAACAGAATCAAAAAGAAACTTTTAGCCAATCATTAGAATTAAAAACCATACAGACATAAAAATAAATAAAATAATAAAAATATATTTAAGTATATTTGTTTTAAGTTAACATACACCAAAAAAAACTGAAATGTAAGGCTGCATATGTGAAGAATTCAGTAGGTTTCTGAAGCATGCCATGAGTACAAAATCTTTGCAATTTTATGTAAGCTGTCATCTTGCTTATAAGAAATTATTTAAGGTTAACAATTAAATGTGATTTTAAGTCCTTTGCTCAGATATAAAATTCTTAACTACAAAGCCCCCCTTGGTATTGCAAACCACCTTTCCTTGCAAACTGACAGAAACAATACAAACTCTTTGGCAGAGTCCCTTATAAAAGCTTTACACATCATTAAGATCCAGACCCCATGTTTCAGAGCCATTATCACCTTTTTTCTAAAATAATTGCACAGTATTAACATGCTGTCATCCTTTGAAACAAGCCTGTCATGTAAGCCAAAGTAAGATACAAGAAACTTCCTAACCATTGTGAAGCACTCTCTATTGTTTTCTGAACCCAAATGATGTGGGGGGTAAGGCTATCATGAAGTGAGAAACTTTAGTCTCCTTTCAGACATTCATGTTTCTTACTCTAGGCAACAATATGTCTTTGTTTTTAATTTCAAATATTTAATCTGTTCCTCCTCCTTCCAACACTTTGTGTAGTTCCTCTAATTAGAGTAGTTACTCTAATTTTATTATGGCAAGGAGCTTCCTACACATCGTTTGTCTTTTCCAAATTTGCTGTCCTTAGGATAATATCTTTGTGTATAAACTAGAGTGTTATACATCTCACTTCTTGTACTGTATACTGTCTTCTCCTTGTTCTTTTTCCTTGGATTTTTTTCACAGACCTTTGCCTGTTTCCCAGGCTTTAACGCATATTCAGAGGTCTTTGCAAAAAAAGTCTGTACTTCATCCACTTTGGTGTCTTTCCTTAAATCTTAACTTTATCAAACTAGCTGAAGAAATCCACAAACTGATACCAACACTATGACAACTCTGCTTTTTGGTAGCTGATTATAATAGGAGGAGATTACTGCTCAATAATTTACATATATATACCCCTCACTAATCCATGCAAAGTAGCACCATGTAATGGCCCCTAATCCTACCATCACTTCTGCATCACCAGCTTGTCGTTTTGTCCTTTTCTCCTTTTCTCCCATGTCTTGTACCCTGACTTCCATTTTGCAAGTGATACAATACATGGAGTGCTATTTATATTATCTTGTGGGGCCCTAACTTTCTGAGTAACTTGGGTGATTACTGTAAAATATGGGAAACATGACAGTGAAATGACACAATACAGGGATTTTCCGACCACTTGTTATTTTTCAAGATTCATCACCAATCCACTCCAAGAAAAAAAACAAGCCACACTGTACTAGGTAGGCTCTTAATTTAGCCTTTCTCCTTTTTTTTTTCCCTAAATGAGTTACTATCACACACTGCTGAGCTGTTTACCATCTCACATGGATGAGCAATTTAACTTAGTGCTAAAAGCTTGGGGGAAGTACTATCACTGGAAGATGAACCACTCCATAGTCTCAGTATCTGCTGGATAAACTCTTCAGCACAGACATAAAAACAGAGGATGGGGTCAGGCAGAGTGCTCTCTCCTAAACTACCAGGGCAGATATACCAACGTAATCAACCCCACAAAGAGTCCATGGGATCCTTCAAGCAAACACAAAGCTTTAATCAATATTAAGCATCTAAAGAAACAGAGAACCATTTCCTTGATGGAATTCCCTTGACATAGGGTGTCTCAATTGAGCTTTGAAACCATAACCCATATCTAAGAAGTTTCTAGTTCAAAATCTTTGAAATATGCTGGGGCACTTTGCACATGCCTAAAAGGGTAAAACTGAAACCACGACTCAGGTGCTTTTATCCAAGGTTACAAAATCTGTATACATTGCTGAGGGTCTAAAATAACTTTATAAAGAGCCGCAGCAATTTTATGTGGGTTAGTGTTACAGGGCAGACAAACATTAAACCAACAGATGAAGAATACTTTGCTCTGTAACTCTATCATCTAAAAAGTCCTGATGATTAAAAGAGAACTTTCACCCTTTTGCCCTTTTTTTATGTCTGCCAGAATAAGGCATTATAGTATTACAAAATGCTGTATGAACAGCTCAGGATCTTTCTACACACTGTCTCGTGTATAGAAAAGCTCCGGTCTTTTTTTCCCAACACAGAATAAATAACAGCCCTACCCACTTCAGTGCAGAGAAAAAGGACCAAAGAAGGTAGAAGGCCAAAAGAACAGAAAATTCTTTCCACTGCCACTTTCCTCAGGAATACTGTTATTCTGTACCAGCTTCCAAGTGTGAGTGACCCTCCGGATCAGACTCACCAAGCACACCCTGCAGTTTTGTCCCTGGAAATCAGTATAAACCTGAAGCTGAAAGAGCTTCTTCTCTTCCTTTTACAAACATGTATTAAAGACACAGGAAAAACCCAGAATCAGCATCAAGGCCAATAAGACACGGGCTTCAATGACAGAAAACTTTCTGTCCAGAAAAGCACTCCACCACTCCAAGCCACAAGTAGTTGGTAGATTCTGCTTGGATACCACAAGCTCACATTGTAGTGATCTCTATAGATCATGACAGATAAAATATACTGTAATTTTCCAAACCAGAGATATCAACTAAAAGTGCAACAAGACCATGTGAATTTAAGAATTCAAGCCTGAAACACTGGTGTTACTTCTGATTAGGTGCCCACATGGAATGAAACAGCATTCACTGGGCTGATGGCGCTTATGACACAACTCATCCAGTGCAAGTGTATGCCATGTTCTCACGGTTTCCCGTCACAACACAAGTGAATTAATCACTGAATCACAGAACACAATAAAGTAAGCCTAAATGAAAATATTAATCAGGCCCAGGGAGGATCCAGGGTGTTTCTCAATCCCAGACATCTTTTACTTTAAACACGCTAAACAAAAGGGATGATGGACAACCTACAATGGCAACAATAAAACTAATTATTTTCTGTGAGGTGGAAAATTATCAGTAGTTTCAAACTGTCACAGTAAAAAGCAAATTCAAAACACTACGGTGCACAAGCCTCTAAAAAGGAGCAGAACTGTTTAGTCTTTTTGTGAAGACTTGAACTCTTTATTGCTGTACATCCTGAAACAACAGACACTCCATATAGCTTTCCCACCTGGAATGCACTTGGCATGGATTCATCCCTGTCCACATGAATTCACATTCCTTCACTAGACAGGCTTTTGAAATAAAATTTATGAGGTTTTGCAGTGCTCAAAAGAAAACATAAAAAATGAGTCAACCTGAATAGGAACTCTATCATCAGGGAAAGCTTTCTCCCAAACCAGGTGTAGCCTCTGGTAACTGAAAGGAAGCGAGTTCCTTTCCTGGCTTACCCCAGGTGCACGGAAGCAAATCCTGATAACTCAGTTCAGACTTCAGACACTTTTGGTTACCCAGCCCCTCAGTGTCCTGACACCACTTCCAAGCTCTAGGTCTTGTTTCCTTCCTCCAATCCCTTTTTCCAGGGAAGCTCCTTTTAAAGGAAGGATCCAAAGTCTGAAGTGTATTAAGGCTCAAGTGAAAAAAGGCGACCAAACCATGTGTTTCACAGGAAGCAGAAAAACCATTAGTACACCTCTGCTGGGAGTTTTGTAGTAAGCATTTCCCCTGTCAAACCAGCCTTATTAAACACAAAAAGTGAACTTGAGTGTTCACTTTATGCTTTATCCAAAATGCAGTAAGTCACCAAACAGATTTTGAATAAATAACAACAACTTCCTTCACCAAAAAGTACTAGAGGATGCAGTGTCTGATTCAGAGACATTCCAATATTTTGGTGCTAGACTCACCAGAAGTTAGATGGAATAGACATAGAGAAAAGGGGGCACACTCAAAAATACAGAAATATTCCTTGGAGATGCAGAGAATTAGGAAAGCATTAGGAGCTCAAACTGGCAAGAGATGTCAAGACTGACAAGTATACTAACAGCAAGAAAAATTGCAAACAAGAAATGCCTCTGTTGAATGGGGTTGGCACAAAGCAGTAACAAAGCAAGCAACCAACAGCTGTAAGGAGGATGGAGTTAGGAATCATCCATGCAAACCTGGCATAAGGTGTCCAAGGAATCAGAGGATGCCTCCAGATATCTAATTAGTGCTGGCTGCTGTAATTGCAGCATCGAGGTCTATTATTTTTCACAAGTCATAGAGATTTGGGGACGACCCCTGATGCCAGGAGAAGAATGCCACACTCATCTGCAAAATCCAAGAAGACAGATCTGGGAAAACTATCTCCACTTACTCTTCTGTATTGGCACAGCAAGCTGTTACCAAAAACTGATTAAAGGTTCCTGACTGCAATATTCCAACCCAGCATTACTAAGACTTCACCAGAAATAAAAGGCTCAGGCCTTAACTCCGCTGTGTCATGCTGTTTGAAAAAGGCTTCAGTAGAATGTGCCATTTCACATAAGCAATCCAAAACTGTACAAATAGGGGGAGGAATTTTTTAAGAACTAAAGAGTAGGGTTTTTTAAGAAAAGTTAGGCATTGCTACTGTTTCTGCAGCCTCATGATAAAACATGAGGTTTTTTTATGCTGGCTGCAGCTGGAACACAGCAGCCTTTTTAGAAAAGGTGAAAGCCAGAAGCATTTCCCCATCACTCTGCAGCTTTGCCATGCAGAGAAGAATGTTTATTCCCCAGCACAAGTAGAAAACTCCATGAATACGGTTTCTTTTCTCTTTCAGGCATATTTTTTTTCTGTTTTAAAGAAGTACATCCTGCAAAAAACCAAACTGCCACAAAATGTAACATGATAGGACCTGAGCATTTCAGCAGGGCGCTTTTCTTGGCTATCAGTTGTGACCATGCTGTCCAACCCAGTGGTCAGCACTGAACCCACAAGTGGCTTCCATTCAACTTTCTCTACAGCAAGAGCATCAGGCATTCCTGAAATCCTCTCACAGTCCACTTACTCCAGGAAGTGTGCCAAAAGGGATGATGAGAAATCCAGTCTATGCTGTAATTGAATGTAAAACCAGAGATACTCAGTTGAACACATCCACCATGCAGGAGAGGCCAGGCAAATTCTACAAAGCAGACTGGCCAGTGCTACACAAAGTCCACCAGATCCTGTGAAAAGGAGCAGTAAGTTTTGAAGAGCAGCCAAAGGAGGTTTTGTTAACTAGGGAACCAGATCTTAGCACTGATCTAGTTCATCAGCAAACTCAATTCACCTGTGCCATGGTCCAGCTTCAAATCCCTCAGGAGACCCGGAGAACTGCCTGAAAGACATTCCCAGGCATCCTCCTGCTAGGACTGCCCCAGCTCAGAAACACTACAGTTACCACAGCATATGCACAGTAACACATTTACAAACCTAAACTCAGCACATTTGCACCAGATTTGCTGCACAAGCAGGGATTGCACTGCCTAAGCCATGCAGCTGAGCAATCTATTGCAGCAAGGCAGCTGGACACTAATAATTATTCCAAACGCTTTGCAAGGAAGGTCCTGGTCCTTTCAAACAGAGAACTGGTGTCTCCTTCCTTTAAAGCATCTCAAAAAGCAAAACTCCCATGAAAAGATGTACATACTATTGATAATTTGAAGGAAGATTTCTTCTCTCAGGAATTTAAGTGCTTTGATTACACTGAGTTCTCCTACCTACCATGGTATTGACAGACTCCAAAGGAGAACAAAGTCATGTTTACAATTGTGCTTTTCCCCCTCCTCTTTAAACTGGTGGAAGGTGAAGGCATAATGTCACTAAGGATAGGAGAAACTAGAGAGAAAATCTGGAATAAAACGATACCTTCACAAATTACTTTCAGCAGAAGGCCAGTAGCCACATGATAAAACAAAAGCATTTCTGGCTCTATAACAAACAAGCCAGACCCCCAAAACACACTAATTACCAAAACTTTAAACATAATCATAACTGGCTGGGAAAAGCAGGATTATCTTACATCTCATGAAAAACTGCATTTGTCCCATAGCACTCAAGCAGGGACTTATAACTGAAAATATTAGGCCACTGCCATACAATCTCCTTGTTTAAGCTGAAGGCCTGATATGGAGTTACCAATACTTTGTAACTAAGTTTTCTAGCAGAAAATGGAGTAGGAAGTATAAAGACACCCTGACAAAGACTGTACAACATAACGGGATTTGTTCAACCTTAGGGAGTGTTTGGGGCCCAGAAAGAAGGAACACTACTGTTAACAGCAACAAAACCCAAACAAACAACAACAAAACCAAACAAAACCTTAAACCCCAAACAAACAAGCTACCAAACCCAGCTGATGGAAGGTGTTCATATAAGGAATCCTAAAAGAAATTTTCCCTTTGCATTCTCTAGCCAAAAGTACACAAGATGCACACTTAGAAAATTTGGCTGTGATGAAAATTCCAAAACTTTTAGGAGGGAATCAGAAGACAACACGCACACATGCATGTACCAGAGAAGGTAGTGTTTCATTTTACAAAAGCACACAGCTCTGAAAAGTCTCAGAACTATTCATTTGCCAATTGAATTTTAGCAAGGAAGTTTAACAGATTGACAGATCTGATGCTGACCCAAAATTTCACAGTACTGTGAAACTCCAGACCAGCAGTGGCTGTTCTTTGGATGTGCACACTGATTTGAGATGTCCAAACTCACTACAGTTCATTTTTCTGACACCTGAACTGCTCTAGATCCTGGCTTTCCAGTTGATCCTTGATGTAGTAAGAGGTGACCTCTGACAAGAGAAGATATTATTTTGTGTATTTTGCAATAAGCTACTAACAAGCAGAGCTGGTTTTCTTGCATTCAGGTTTGTGGGGAACTTTGCTAGACAGAAGGGTAGCGAAGGAGAGAAAGAGGAGTTAAAAATAACACAAATTATTTCTGTGGCATTTGGGTTAGAAAGTGAAGCTCCAATTAAACAGCAATATAAGGATATACTAATTACATCTGGAGATCACAGATACCCCCCACACCCTATTCTTCTAATTTTGGGTGGAATGCTGCACTGAGGCATTCCAGCTGCATATACAGGTACATCCAGGTTATTTTCTTCATATTTGCTGTAAAATACCCTCAAACATATATTACTCCTGCCTTTATTCATCAATATTTCACACCAATGTCAACTACCATTCTGCTCTCCTTGCCACACTTTGATGAAGACTAATTTCACCACTGATAAAATCTGAAAAAGGAGATGGTGAAATTTGTAAAAGTGTGTAAACACTTTTACTTACAATGCTCTGTCCTAAATAACCTCACCTGTTCACCTTTCACCAGAGTGAAGATCGGATGATTGATCCCCTATAACACCATATTTCTCACTCTACAGCTACTGCCCCTGTAAGACTCTCATGAAAGATATTCTCAGTTTTTAGCAAAGTCTCATTGTTTGGATTTCCAAAAGTAGTCAGTGTGACGCAGGCACAGAGCTCTAGTGCATCCTTTTCCATCTCCCACCAGAGCCTTCATTAACAAGGTGATTACATTGTCCTGCCTCCAAGAGGAAGCATTCACTGGGGCAAGAGGGAGGGAAGAGGAACAGAGAACATGCACACAGAGAAAGGCTGCACTATAACTAAGAACAATATTGTACTTAAAAAGAGGGATGGGGGAAGGGAACTAACGTGAGTAGATTGTTACAGAAGAACGCAGAGTCCTTACCACAATACCAATCAAACTTCCTTTGTGCTATATACACATGCCAAGCAGGAACTCTCTTATTTCTGCCAGAAACCATTTTCCATGTGTATGACAACATTTTATCTATATAGAGAGGTAAAAGCCACAGAAGGGAAAAAAAGAAAATAAAAAGGTGAGAATGCAGAAAGAAATGAGGCTTAAAATGCACAACACTCCATTCCATCCCCCTTCCCCTCACGCCAACCTCTCATCTATAATCCAACACAAGAGAGACAACAGGCAAACAGCAAGAGGTCATCTTCAAAGGGCTGGTTGCCAAGGGAGGCCAGTGGAAAGAGCCAAGGCATGTCCTCATCAAAGTCCAGCAGCTGTGGGAGAGCCACAGAGGTGCAGCTTCCCCTGGGGCTGCACTGAAATTCAGAGATGGAGGATAAAGCTGGAGCTGGCAATATAAAGTGGGCAGCTTTGCACTTTGCTTCAGGGGAAGCACAAAAGGGAAGGGTTAGGATATTTTAATCCTTCTCTCCACCCATTTTTGCGCTCGAGATACTTGAACTACTGTTTAAACTCGTCAAGATACGTGGTGTACAATATGCTGAGGTAGGCAGCAGCAAGGATCAGCTTTCTACTCAGTTCAAAATTAAAATTTTGTCTCAGTGACTATGCTTAAAAAGGGATGGAAAAGGTACAGCAGATAATGCACAGCCAGCTGTAGTTTCATTACTGCTCACAGAAAACATAAATACATCTTCACAGTAGGAACCTGGGAGGCAGTCACACAATAAAAACACTGCCTGCAAACACTACCCAACAAAATATGTGTTATTTTTCTAGGAGAAACTGTGCAATAACAAATAACAGACTCCTAGCTACCTGCAATATTTGCATAAAAATTAAAAGCCAACGTAAGAGCAATCCCAGACTCTGCTTTTCAGAATTCTCATAACTTTTTGAGGCATTTTTATTAAATATGCACATGATGACCAAATGTAAAAATTAAGCCCCTAGCCCTCAAATACAGGAAAAGCAGCTGCAAATGCAAGCAGTGAAATCTAACAAATGAATTAAAATCTGAACACAGAGAAGTATCAAAATTGCTCTATTATAAACAAAAAAAAAAAATAAAAATTCAACAAATAATTAAAATTTTAACATTGTAGTTCTCAAAAGCTAGGAACTACTCTATTTTAGAAAACTCATTTTTCCCTGACAGAACCAGTACTTCGTTGTAATTTTCTCTTAAGTGTCTTAATTAGCTGAAAGAGCTTAAAAATACAGTTGTTGAATTATCAAGTAACGGTAGGATAGAAATAATTTCATTATATTTACCTCCTACGTCATGGCCAGTATCTTCCCCAAAACAAACAAAGGAGGGAAGCAGCTGGCATCTGCTAAGGATGAACAGACACACTTCTTGAGCGTGTGTTTTGGAGCATGAAGTTTCAGTTGCTGTCAGCACAGTGGAGCCTGAGTGCTAATTCAAATGGCACCAAAGCTACATGGCTTGAACAAATCCTCTGGGTTGCAAGACAAAAAAGCTGTCAGGAAAAAAGGTTTTAATATTTAGAAAATTCTTGATCGCTACCCTTGACTGCAAGTCAGTCTGGAAGTGCCATTAGGGAAGGAAAAAACAGATACAGCCAGCTTTAGTCAGCATGGAAAAGAAGTTTTCTCAAGGCTGAAATGTAATGGTTCACAGCCTAAAGATCAACTGTTCCTCAGTTTAGTATGGGAACTGATTTTTGAATATTTACATACACACTCTTTCAAGATTCTATGAACCATAAAATCTCTGGCCAATCGGAAAACCCCTTCAGCCTGTGCTGCACAAGATGCTATTTAAAGTTTTTGAATCTGATGAAAACGGAACAGCCTAAAAACAGGACACTGATTTTGTGTCTTTCAGAGTGATGTGATGGAGACAAACAAACCACCCTGTCAGAGATGTGCTCCCAGCTCCGCGGTGGAATAAGGATCTCCCAGTTCCCAGAGCTCCAGCACGCCCCAGGGCACAGGCCCAGCAGAGGTGGGATTCCAGCAGTGCCTGCTCTCACCGCCCAGACCAGACTTTCCAGCACCCACTCTTCTCCACACTCTCCCTCCCACACTGCATTATTTCTAAGGAATTGTATTTATTCCTCTGTCTTGATATGGAAGTGCCTGTGCTGCATGCTCTCTTCAGTCTTTCCTCATTCCTCTGCCATAAATCACCCAGTTCTGACCCAGTCCACTGCAAATCCCTTCACACATCTCTCTCAAGACATTAGAGGAAGAGAAATATTGGAATCAGATATGCTGTTATGGGTCTTCTTTACTTCTTTGTTATGCTGCTATTAGTTAGACTATTTTGGACATCTCCCCGTATTTCTTACCTTGGAACATATTTCTGTGAAGCTTAACCTTTAAGATATCTAAATTTGAGGATAACTATCATATTCTTGTGTTGAATTCTGTCGATTTCTGTGAAGCTTAACCTTTAAGCTTAACCTTAACCTATCTAAATTTGAGGATAACTATCATATTCTTGTGTTGAATTCTGTCATAAATTACAAAGCACTCTCCTGGTCTCTACGTTTAACTTTAGCTTGCACTGCAACAACCAAAAAATGTTCCAAGAAAATCTTTGTGACAGTTTACAATCTGAAGGTAGTGTTCATCTTAAATTGTTCCTCAAAGTTTGCCTTTTGGTCAGATTCTTTACCTTTTATAAGCCATTCTGGACCAATACACAAACCAGTAAAGTTTACAGAACTTCTGTTTCCAACTCCAGCTGTCACATGCCTTCTCATATCCCTGTTTCCCCACTTTGTGCTCCATCCTTTCCTCTCCAAAACTCATAATTCGACCTTCCTTTCATCTGATAACCTAGATTACTTCAATGGATTGTATCAACCTATGGCTTCTGCCCATGTGAAAACATTTCAAGGTGCTAGGTAACTTTTAGAGGAAAAGGACCCAAAAGGAAAAAGCAGAGGTCTCCAAATAGGTACTGCTTGCTTCCAAACTGCCTCTCCTTTCTCCAGCATCAAGTTCTCAAGAAATTACTTCCACAGCATCCTTCAGGCTCTGCACCTGCTTTGCACATTTTCTGGCAAAATCCAAACATCACACCTAGTTTTATGTGCACTTCTGTGTCAGCTCCAGTCAGCACAATCTCTCTGACCTATATCCTGTGGAAATAAGGTGAAGCCAAAGTCTCTTCTGTGGCTACACAAGACAAGGCTCTAGAGCAGGATGTAACAACAGAACACAATCTCCTCTCCTGGAAGGTGAGATGCCCCTGCCCAGAGAGGAACTGGGTACTTTAAAAGAAGTACAGGACAGTGTGTAAATCAGGTGCCAAGAGCTGCTCCTTAAAACATAATATTTGGGTTTTTCCATAAAAGAAAAATACCTGCTGTACTGGGTTTTCTATTTCAGGCAAAGCAATGAGTAATGCACAGTTTCAACACTTTCCATTGCAAGAATTCAGTGAATATTGCAATCTTTCATGTTACCAGACAGAAAGCACTCAAATCCACTGGGGAAAAATCGCCTTTCTTAAAAACTACCACCTGATGGCAGCCTGTGGCTTCACTCCTATTGTTCCAAGTGGCAACTGGCAACCATTTTGAGTGAGATTAGCTCTACCCTGAGTCACCACTGAAGAATGCTCTGTACTAGAGAGAATGACTTGAAAATAAAAAGCTATGCTTAATTCTAACGTAGCACATTGCTGGACTAGTCTCTGCAAACATTTCACACACACTGTGAAATTCATCCTCCCTCTTTCAGGCCTAATTTGGTTTATTTTGCACAGGAAATAACCAACTTAAATGCAACACAGGCTCCACAACTCAGTCCGGTGCACAGTTCATAGCACTTGGTCAGATCAAAAGCTGACTTGATGGCCAGTTTCACTCCCTGCTCACAGCCTATGCTTTGACATCTTGAACCAGAATCAAAACTATTCTGCACTCAACTAATTATCACTTCTTTGCTCTTTTTCATTTATCAAAGGCACTTGCAGGAACTTAGCACTTGGTGCCTGGAGGATTCAATTAATGTTATTTAAAGTCAAGAGAACAATAATGGAAGTTTCTGGAATTCTGGAGACCTGAAAGAGTTCCTTTTCATTACAACGGGTTTATTACTGATCTAAGAACAAAATGAAATTCCACTTTGGATAAAAAACTACAGAAAGTGAACTGTTTTACAGAACAGTAAACCAAAACAGGTTTTCTCAGCTTTTTCTGAGAAATGTTAATGTACATACTTATCATATTATAGTACCCTATGTATGGGTGGAAGAACCAGGTACCAGAAGTTTCTAAAGTTAGATTTTTACCATAATTAAAACAATTAAAATCATGAGCCCAGTTCAGCCTTAAATTTCAGATGCTTGTGCTATATTTCAGGATACATCAGAAGTTCTTCCTCCTTTTCCCATCTCTTTCCAGATGATTCCTCCTTCATACGGTCACTAACCTATTGCCTCAATTCTCCTCTCTTCCTGACTAGCCCTTCACTAATTCACTCCCACCCCATGCTAGCCCCCTTTTTTCCCATCCAGCTCCTCCAGCCCTGGCATACAAGCCATGCTAATAAATCCAGTCAAGCCTATTGGCTTGGGTGTAGTGCTGTGTATCTCCTGCTGGCACACCTCAACACTGAGGTATGCCTCACCGATTGGGAAATTAGTGCTGTAAACTGCACTCCAAAAACACAGCAGCGAGGGGTGAAGGAGTGCTGTCTGCAGGACATTCCCCTCGCATGTCAGGAAGTTTGGACAGTGCAGGGAATGAGGTAAGACACTATGGGAAAAGAAAATACAGTGTTGTGGTTAAAGCAGCTGAATGCTTCCCAACAGACGGGATTGCTTCCTCTGCCACAGGATTCCTATGCAATGTTGGGCGAGTCAAAAGCAGCCATGCAGGGTGTGACCAAAAATCCAACCAGCACAGTAACCTATCCCCAACAGCTGCTAACTGCACAAATTCAGAGAATATGAAAAGCAGAAAAAATAAGGAATGATTATGCTTTAGATACAGCCTCTTCATTATGGCTATTGGTGATTAAGACCTCCAGAGCTGAGATTTCACCCAGAATACTGTGTTTAAGTAAGCAATGCATCTATGTTCATGTTTTTACCTAATTCCTTTGGAATGACACACATACTTATGGCTTTTACACCATCCTACAGCAAAAAAACACAACCTACTGTTTTTAAAATGTACTTTCTTTTGCTTTACTGTAAAGCTGTTTTGTGAATTTCACTGAGAATGCTCTGATAATCATATTGCAAGGAACAACCAATAATTGTTCCTTAATCACTGTCTTGGCATCAGACTCTACTCAAAGTCTCTTGTCAACAGCCTCTTTTCCAAACTGGTAAAATTCAAGTCTTTTTCAATGAATGTCACACTGTTACAGGACTCAGATGATGCATAGCTTGTGATCTATCTGCTCCATTATCTACTCTCTCCTTCCACTTTTATGATGCACTGCACTTTTATATGCAGCATTCGAGCTCTTGGAACCCAGTGGTGCCCACCAAGTCTTCTGCTTTGCTCTCTCATAATTTGCTCTCTTACCTTTCCTACTAATTGCAACATCCCATGAAATTTTCAGTGAAAGGATAAGGTTTTCAGAATACACTTTATTCTTAAGAAGGAAAAGAAATTTTAGCCACAATTTTGAGAAGCTTTTTATGATGCTTCTTTGTTCTTCCTGGTGCATGCCTCCAGCTTGTATTACAATTAACCAAGACCAGCACTGATAACCTGCTGTACCTACAGCTGTGACTTGGGAGAATCCCTTTAACCAAGGTCCATAAAAGGCACATTCAACCAGATACAAACAATGGGAACGCAGAAAATGTGACAGACACAAAAATAAAAACAAAGTCAATGGAATCTCTGCCGAATCACGAAAACAGGAAAGGTTAGGCATTGTGAAAAGAACAAGCACACTCACAGGCACATCTTTGCCCTCCACTGCTGGGGAGCCTCTAATTTTGTCTGTAGTAATTAAATAACACTAAATTTGTGTTCATTTTTAAAAATAAATGTAAGAGTCCATTCCATCAGGCATTTTGAGAATAGTTTATCTATCTATAGAAAGTTAATATATATCACAATCACCAAAGGCCACATGAGAAAAACATCTGTGCTTGAAAAGCCATGGTTAGGATGCTTCACTGACTGCCACACAACATGCAGCCTCTTTCAAGTAGCTAACAGTATAGCAAAGTATTTACCATCAGTCTTGAAAAAGTCATTCCAGCTCAAGAAATCACAATCCCCCCCAAAAATACAGCCATTCAAATAAACTTCTCTTTGTATGACGAGGCCACAGACAGAATTACTGTATTTTTACCTGTAATACTGTTGTTCTCTATAAAAAATTAGCACATTTCCTCTTAGATTAACAACCTTTTCTAGTTTCTTACACAAAAGAAAATCTGAATGAACAAATCAGACATTGTAGCTGACAGTGCTACAGCTCTGTTCCTATATATACTCCCTCAGGCTGGAGTCTGAGTAAAACCTGTTCATGATCAAACTCATCTGCTCACTATCATCATCAGCTTCCTGTTCATTCATCAGTATATGAATGGTTACAATAGGGCCATCAAGACAAAAGATGGCTTCAGAGGGAATGTCTAACAGAGGAAGAAGTTACATCAGCCTGACGCTCCTTTGTTCACAAAGCTCTGACCATTAATAGCAGCTAAAGACAAGGCAGCTGCTGCACAGAATTAGGAAGAGGCAGAAAGAACAATTACTTCCTGGCAACGTTTTTTTTCCCTGCAGCTCAAAAAGAAATTCACACTGAACAGTAAGAAAATGAGAAAAATTCTGGAGATTTAGTTGTCTTCCTTCCAATCCTGTTAGTGAGCAATTTAAGTTGGTACCTGTCAGACATTGCCAATAAAACTGCTGTTCTACACCTCCTGCAACATGGACTCCACTGCTCTTCAAAAATAAAGTACAATGTCACAGTGTGCATGAACCCCAAAACCAAAACAAATCTTCCTGTGTGCTCCCAAATTTAGACAACACATGAAGTAACGGACTGGAAAAAAATATGAAAGAAAAACCCATCAAGGGCTCTCCTGTAGAATTCAATCCTTATGGGAAGACCTAAGCCACAAGCTGGCAGAGCCTGGAAGCATGTCCTGCAGAATTCTCACCATATGCTTGCTCTAATCTGACATTCCTTCACAAATATCTGCTACTGGTTTCTGCCAGAGCCACTGGAGCAGAGGAACTTTTTTGGTTAACTCAGCATGGCAGTTGTGCTAATTCACTTGGCTGCATGAATCGAAAGGCCACAGATAACCGCTGGCAGAAGTGGCTGCACAAACTCAGCAGAGCATACAGGAAATCAGCTAAAACCTCTTTTTTTTTCATTCTCTTGTTCCCTAGAAGCAAAGAATAGGGATGCCATACTATGGCAGAACCCATCAATTTACCCTATTCTATGCACAGAGAAACCTCTGCTTTATTAACTGTCCTCTACAGACTGGAACAATCTGTCCTTTGCATATCTGGGTGGGATTTCCAAAAATAATGTATTTTAAAGCAGAAAGCCATGGTAACTGCTAGGATTCCCATCCCAGAATTTTTCTCTAGCCTCTGTGTATGGTGAGGGGAAAGTGCCTGCAGCACTAACACAAGTACATGTCAGAGCCCATCTCAAAGCTCTGTAAGATGTGCAAATTTCCTGGTGCCTGAAGGTTTGCTAAGTAGAAACCAAAATCAGAGTATTTTAAGTGTATTGAAGCGCTTTCTATTAGTGTCAAGTATCAAATCACACACATCTGTAGAAGCAGCATTGCAGAAGAGACATGCAAGAGGGTGAAGAGAAAAGGTTTTGATGCTGACCAGCAAATTTTAGAAATTTCCACATGAGGCAACACAAGAATGCCAGCATCATCCCACATACTCCACAACAAAGAGGATGAATCCCTTTTTCAGCAGGGACCTTACTGCTTGCCTTGTTAAGGTAATAAACTGATTCAGCAGACTATAAATGTAGCTTTGACCCAAGAAGAAAGCATTAAAGTTAACAATATAGGCAGCCACTTTTCCCTCATGATAGATTTTCAAACTTCAGAGAACCACAATTTTGTGTACTAATCTGAACTGCACTGCAAATGGTCTCAGACCTACAGGGGAAGGAAAGCTGTAGATTTTGCCAGAGCAGAAACAACCACTTTGATCTCTGGCATCCTGGAAAACATTTTGGGACTGAGTTAATCCTATTAAGTCTTTCTTCTAAAACAATCAATAAGTGAAACAATGCAAAATGGTGAAGCTGATTTTAAGTTTTGGAGTTAACAGCTTTCCAAAGACTTTCAGAGGAACAGGCTCTCCCTCCCATGGACCTCCAGTCTATACCAAGAGATGCATGCAGGCTTTGCTCACCATCTAAGCAGAAGAGCTTGTCCTGCCTGAGCTCCACACGTGTAAAATCAATGCAACTGTGTTAACTGATATGCATTTAGTTTCTGGTAGTAGTTACTCAGGCTTTGAGTCATGTCTTCATGTAACTTTTTGGGTATCAGACTGTGCTAGCTCAGGTCATTTGTCATACACCACACAGGCACAGCTTTGGGTGGAAAAGCTGGACTACCATGTTCCAGGTCACAATTTCACAAGGTTCCCTTTGAATTATGAAGGTGGGACCTTTATAAGCAAAATGAAGGTTCAGAAACACTTCTGCAGCTGTAGCATATAAAGTGAGGTCTGTAACAGAGAAGGCTGAAAACTCCCTCCACCCCTGCACATCTGTTCCAGGAGAGTCCCACCTCTTCTTCCCCCTTTCCACAGATAAAGGGGGAGAACAACTGTTTCTTTCCAATTCACAGCTTGTGCCTGAACAAGCCTGCACTTCTTGACAATGGATCTGGTTTATCACTTCCCCTCCAACTCCACCTTGCCTGTGCTTAACTTCTTTTCATACAAATCCCAGAAATTTTTAACTGGCATTCTCAAGAGAAAACAAAATAAGCTTCCATTTAATAAGGATGGCAGCCTGAAAAAAAGCATTCCTTTCTTTGCCATTTTCCTACTTCATTCCACATGGACACCACAAGTGAGAGAATACCACAAGCAGAAGTTGTGCAAAGTAAAATAAGAAAAACTGCAACTTTGCAGACACTTCAAAATGTTTGAGCTGCACAGTATTCATGAAAACCTTCTATATACTGAGGTATCCCTGCTCTATCTCTGTGGCACATGCTTCACCTCTCTAAACAAACAAGGACTGTCTTTGTGCCTTTGTTTAAATTAAGAAAAAAAAAAAAAGCCAACCTGTCTCACAGGCTGTGATTACATCAGCAAGAGCATTCTCCTTTTCTCTATCAATCCTCCCTTACTCAGGCTTTGAAGAGCCTCTGTGTGCTGCTGCCACTTCCTTTGATCTTTCTATTTTATGCCCCAGGGCCAGCCCTGATAATATCTGCTTTGCCTGCACAGTTTTGGAAAAGGCAGCAGCACCCATTCCTGTCCAAGAGCAGCTTTGTGAACACACCGAGCAGGCATGTGTGCCCTGTGATCCCCGAGCAGCAGACACACACACAGCACACACAGCCACTGCAGCAACATGTGGGCAGCCTGCCTGTGCCCTCCTGCCAGCGCCTGCAGCTCGCTCCTCTTAAAGAATGGATGACCCTGACAACTTATGGTTAGTCTTTCAGCCAGGCAAAGCAACTGCAGAAACCCCAGAGGAAAAATGCTGCCTGTTTTAGCAACTGAATTCTTGACACTTTTTTTGTTCAAAAAGAAAAAAAAGGCAGAGGTAGAAAGCTAAAGACTGAGTGGCAGAGCAGCAGGGAAAGAAACACAGAGATCCTACCAACAGCCAAGTGTGTGATTCTTAAATGAGTAAAGATGAAAGGACACTATCATTATTATTACTATTATTATTATAAATAACTCTAACTGGAAATTTGGAGATCTGACCTGCAGCACTACCATCATAGTCTCTTCAACAGATGTAGCCAGGTATCCTAATGTTACCCCTTATTAGCTGTTGGGGAAATTGCTTTTGATTGTCCCTTTAATGGCATTGCTGGAAAGAAATTTGTTTTCTTCAGTTTCATGTAATGGCATCTCCCAAAAATATGTGTGACAAGAGATTATTAATCCAAGAGACAGAGTGTTGCCCTAGAAAACCAGGGAGCAACTTCAGTCTGTCTAGTTCCACTGCTGGTCCTGGCAGGAGACACCACATGCATCAGACCCAGTGAGCATCAGGTTTTGCCCATGGCAAGGTTTGCTCTCCAGAAGAGCACCCAGCAGTGCCATGCACACTTCTGACAGCAGAGACACAGCTTCCCACTGTACAGCGCCGTTAACCCATGGCTTTTCTTGCAAACATCAAGGCTTAGTTTCCTCCATTTGGGGCAAGTGCCACTACTGTCATTCTCCTGTCAGCTCTTGCTGCACTGAGAGCTCAGCTTGGCTGAGTGGAACATCAGGCCTGAGATTTCACAGGTTCTGGCAAACTTTGGAAAGCTCTTTCAGACAAGAGTTTGACTTGTTTTACACCACTCAGCAAAAGTGAATCCTTCTCATCCCAGACAGCAGCAGGGTGCACTTCACTACCAGATCACATCAGAAGCAGTCTGAAGGAACTTCCAATAAAACTCCTGTATTTCTCACGCCTTTATGGGAAAGGATATTTTTAATCTGTATTTCTGGCAATGTGATGTGAAATAATCTGCAAGACATACAATAATCTGTATTTCTTGCAATGAGACAGTGATGGCAAGACTGAAAGAAAGGCTGACCTTCTCTGCCATCTCACAGTGCAGTTGCAGGCAGCTGCCTGCTCCAGGCTGAGCCCACTGCGAACTGCCAGCTACAACCCCATTCCAGGTTTTACCCTCAGCCGCTCCTCCTAGTACTTCAAAGGAAAAGTATTTTTGTACAGCCCAGCAAGGAGTGTAAACTGTTCAGCTGCTTCCAAAGCAAGATTATTTAACTCTTAAGTACCCAATATCCCTCAGCAAGGGATTTCTGTATAAAGAAAATAAAAAATTTACCAGAAGCCTAAACGTTAAGTCTGATGTGTTCATGACTTAACTAACAAGTGACACGCCAATGGTCACCTTCCCATTTCCCCTTCCTCTTGTCTTGGAGGCAAGAAAGAGGTCAGAAAAAATAGGACTCATCAATTTGTGAGTGCCATAGAATCACAGAATGGTTTGGCTTGGAAAGGAATTTAAAGCTCATCTGATTCCAATCCCCTGCCATGGTTGGGACACTTTCCACCAGACCAAGTTGCTCCAAGCCCCATCCAGCCTGGATGGGGAATCCACAGTTTCTCTGGGCAACCTGTGCCAGTGCCTCACCATCCTCAAAGTACAGAATTTTTTCCTAATATCACCAAGATACTTTCCATAACACATTATGAATTTGTTTAAACAGCCAGAAGACATCATTTCTCTTCAGTAACGTCAAGTCAGCTATAACTATCTAAATACCTTCTGAAGTCAGGCCAAAGGATCCCACAAATCCAGCAAACTCCAGTAAACTAAATGCTTCCCTTGGCCTCCCACCCATTCTCACAGCAGTGACAAGCTGGAGCACAGGCTTCCTAACAAATGAAACCTCAAATAAGTCTTTGCAGAAAATATGAAAATAGCCTGGCTGGCTTTATGCTGAGAGACAGCTGCAAAGGTAGACACTCAATGTTCTGTTATTAAAATAAAAATGGGACCAATTTAATTACTTTGGTTCCAAGGTTCCTCATGAAGTTTGAGTTTCCACACTCTGCAGTTATTTCCCTACCAGTTGGAGCACAAAATGAGTGTGCCACTGGCCACCTCTCCCCTCCTGTTTCCCAGGGTCCCAATTTTGTTTCAGGCCCAGATGGCTCACAATTGTATACAAACACTTATAACCCACCTCCCACCAACACAGAGATCCAGGGAAAGGCACTCATCTTTACATTAACAGAAGATGGGTGAACTTTGATCTCAAACAAGCCACTTCATTTTGTCTGACATCAGCATATACACTCAAGCATATGTACTCATATATTTCAATTACAGAATCTGCACAAACCATTGGGATTTACTGTGTCCAAGCTTCTTTTTGCTTGGTTATTAAACAACAGAGCTTGCCTACTCATTAAAAACAAGACTCTTGCTTACAGCGAGGCTGTCCATGCCATTTTTCTAATGCTTTTATTCTATACTTTATTTTTTATATTGCAGCTTGTCTGACTTACATTTGTACAAGGTTACACTCAAACTTCAGCTGCATCTTCTTTACTAAAGCACACCAGTATTTAAAACACTCAAAACCTGGGAGATATCCTGCCAAAACCTTCATCCAGATTACAACACAGTGTAAGATATTGCTGCATTTTTAGTTTGGATATTTTAGCTCTGAATTTCTATTTTTCTCACACACACCTAGCTGACATTTCAAATAACTGCACCTCTGTTACCAACACAGAGAAGGAAAGCTCGGATAGATCCAACTCCTCACAGCTTTGTCAAATGCTGTCCTGTATCTGCAGAGTGGAGAAGGGCTTCCTTTGGAGAGTGCTGCAGGTATATAAAGGTAAGCCCCCTCCTCTGAAGGATAAAACAAACAGTGTTTGCTGCAGCACTGCCACAGCAGCAGCACCCCCATTGTGACAGTTTTGGTAATAAGGATTTGGAATTTGCCACAGTAAATAACTGTGTTCCCACATTGCCTTCTGTCTGCTACCATTAAAATTTCTCTTCTCCCTTCTTTTCAGCAGTTATTTCGAGGTAGTCCCAAAGGTCTGAGAGCAGGACAGGACTGCCATGAGGAAAGTCAGGGGTGCACATGTGGAAAACACGAGCAATAAAAACTGGTGTGTATGTTATAAACACATACTTTGGGTGTGCAAGGCAATAAGGCAGAGCCAAGAGCTTTTGCCTCAGACCTGATTTTGCTGAATGGAGGAACAGTCTTGAATTCTTCTCCTAAAACTTTTAGGAATCTTCAACACCCAGCCCACGAGCTACCTCTTCCAATCTCTCTGTGGTTTCAAAACTATGGTTTCAAAGTTAAGAACAGTCAGAACTGAAGAGAACCTGTAAAATTATGACTTACTGTGAGCATTTAACGTGATAAAGTTGTTAATTTCATGATCACAGTTTTCTACAAGACCTGTCTCAGTACTCAAGCTGGAAAAATGAGTAAGGGTTAAAAAATGAGAGAGGTTACAACCTATAAGAAGCTCTTATTTGAATGCAAGTTGAAAAGTTACCTGTCAAATTACTCTGTGCAAACCTGAAACTGGCTAAAAAGCATCCCCAATATATATGATTCAGATGGCTGCCTGAACAGCTCCTTCACTGAACATCTCCACAAAACATGGGTAAGAAACTCACACCAGAATATACAGAAACAACAGCCAGTTCTACATTATTCAGTTTCTGAATTCCCACTCAAAATATTCAGTATTCTAGGTGCTGCAGTACTCCACTACTAATATAAATACAGGCTAATGTTTGCAACAGCTGCATCACTCACTCAGCAGCAGAGCCTGAAGAGTCAACACAAACTCTACATATAGACAGGAGACCCAAAATTTCAATTCTTTTTTCCAAAGACTGTGGAAACAGCTTGGGCAAATCCCAACAGCAGGCTTCCCAGACAGATAAAGCAGAGAGAACTCAGTTGAGCTGTACCATCAAAACACAGCTGTGGCTGCTTGCAAAACTCTGGTGCTGCATTTGACAGCTCCCAGGGCAAGTGTGTCACAGGGAATTTCGATGCCATGCAGCAGTGCCTGGCCTGAATGCCCAATACAGTGCTCAAGGTTGATTGTCATGCCCAGTCCTTCCCAGTGCTGAACTGGAAGACTGGAGAGAATCCAAAATATTTTATAACAGATCGCTATTACTTGGAAGAAGTATTAACTTTATATTAATATTTTTGCACAAGTGATCAATGCAAGGGGATGTGTCAGGCCTGCAAGAGCCATTAAGTCATCTAAAAGTTACATGAATATTCTAATATTTATTCGAGGGGAAAACAAAGCTCTGCCTTTCTCATTTTCAGTCCAGAGACATCTTCAATCAATGCAGCAACTTAAAATCTCACAGCGCAATTTCAGAAACTTGATTTGCCTTTGGGTGGGTAGGCTGGGGAAAGGTGGGTGGCAAACACTTCTTAGCACAAAATGTACTAGAAAATGAAGTTGATGACAAATTTTCAAGATTCTGCTATATGGACTACAAAAGCAGTATATTACTTACCAGACTAGCACACTGATGCAACTATTCATTCATGACCCATCTTTTGGGCAATATTAGAGAGAAAAAAAAAAAAAAAAAAAGTAAATCCTGCTGGAACTTTGAGATGTGTCTGAATAGCCAACTTTTGGATCTGCTTATTTGCACTTTAATTCTCTCTGTCAGATCCCTAATTTTGACCCTAAGAAGGGCACTGAAGTGATTTCCAGAGCACTACAAATTAGCTTTCCTCAAGAAAGGGAAGGTCTCTTGAGATAAAAAATACCAACCCTAGTTTCTCTGCCTGTGACCCATCTGTAAGTAATTTCATCATGAAATATCAGAACATGACAGAAATAGTGCCACCTATAAAATTGTCCTGAAGGATAACCACGACTCAGTGATTATTTTAACAGACCCTGCAGGGCTGGGTTGGGAATTCCAAGATTCTACACCACCTTAGCATTTCCCTTCAGTGTCTCTGAGACCTGGTCCATGTCAAGGGACCAGAGATAAGACACATTAAAAATAACAATTCAGGAGCATTACATGTAAGAAATTTTCTCTTTTCCTAATTTAATTCTCTTTTACTGCACTTTTGTGGCTAGATATAACAAAGATAAAGAGCTTTTAACAAATACCTCCAACTGCAGGACTAAACCAATCACGTTTCAAAACAAACCAAAGCTTCCTTCTCTACCCTCAAAGATAGATGAGAAGAGAAATTCATCTACACAAAGACTAACTCTGAATTAGCTAGAGGTTATTATAATTTTTTCCTGTCTTAATTATTATAGAAGAGTGGGGTTGAAATGTTAGGATCATGAACTTTTATTCATTCTCTTGCAAATCATTTTTACCTTGAAGTTCAGAAACTGTTGTGTGTTTCCCTGGTAGTGCCCTGAGAATTCACACAGGAACTAAAAGCAATCAGAAAGTGAGAATTCAAAGGCAAGAAAAAGGCACCAGGAAAGAAATCAGAGGGCAAACCTAATTTTTTTCCTAATTTTTTTTCCACCCAGATTTAACATCAGTCACTGCTTGTCCATCAGGGTTCCTGTGACCATGCTGCCAGCCCCAGAAACAGCCTCAGGCTGTAAGCAGCATCTGAGCCTTCCAGAAGCTGCTCCCCAGCTCCTCTCCATCCACCCCAGAGAGCAACAATGTGGGCTTGGGAAAGCAACCTGCAGGACAGCAGGGGAGAGCTGCTGCTCTGCCAGGATTAGCTGCCAAATTTTAAACACCCTGAATGAAGTTTATTCACCCACTGAATAATCCAGGACCTGTCCCAGTACCAAAAATACGATCCTGGAGTCTTAACATCAGAGATCAATTCTCCACCAGCTAATGAGAGACAGGAACAGGCCAATATCAGAAAATATAAGTATTTTCCTAAAACATGCATGATTTTTCCAGCATTTCAGTTAGGCAGCATATGCTCACCTGTTGCAAAGCAGAGCATATGTTTTGTTCTAACCCATTTTGTTCATGCTTCCAATAATTAGCTTCACTCACTGTTAGCAGTCATCCCTCAGCATCTGCAAGGACATTTCACTGACAGGTTTCTAAATGGATAGTAAAAAAAACCAAACCAAGAAACACAGGTACCCATAAAGTCCCAGTCGAACAGCACATTCTTAATTGCTTTAAACATTACTACACAATTATAAATGTACTCTGTATCCTTAAGAATTAAGCTGAAGGAGCACTGAAAATGCCTGAAATGACTCTTTAAAAATTTTTTTAATGTAAATTGCCTTATCTCTAAATAGATATTGTTTTGGGTTTTTTTTAAATTATATTCTTCTAGCAGCTGTCTCAGCTTGAAAAGGTAAATAAAACCAACTCCTCCTTCCAGAGGCACAGTCTATAATGTTAATTCCATATAACACAAACAGCAAAAGTCTGTGAATTCACGTAGAGATTCTCTTTCAGACTAAGAAATGCTATTCTCTGCTGAGAAATGGAGCCCTGCAGTTGGGCATGGATATGCCACATTATCATACTGATACAAAGATTAAATTCCTCTGTCATACAGTTCATGAACCATTCCTTAGAGCAGAGCTGCCATAACCACCATGCCTCTGGAGGCAGAGAAGTGCTAGAGGATATTCTCCAGCTGGGCAGTGTTTACAGCGTGCTACACCCAGCAACTGCTTTCTTCTAAGGCTTGTTCAACTTCTCTCTTGTCCTTCTGAGCATCTCTTGTTTGCTGTTCCAAGCTTTTTTTTTCTTTTTTTTCTTTTTTTTTTTTTTTTTTTTTCCCTGGCAAGAATGCTATAAAAAACGTCAAGCTCCCTGCCCCACAACTTTCCATTGACAGATACTCAGGATTCCTATCACTTTTCTCAGTCATTCCTACCAGAACTAGTCCTAACCTAGATCAAAATTCTGCTGTCTCAGGAGCAAGAACAGATTGCATCAGTTTGTGGATTCTGTTCTAAAGACTGCAGAGCCCATTTTATCTGAAATGTGTTTATAATGACAAGATTTCAACGTTCATCAGTACTTGGATAGTATAACTGCTAAAAATATATATATATATATAATTCAGCTTCTTAAGTAGTGCTACCTAGTCTGACAAATATCTTTATCTACGAGGTTATTTGCTAGCAATATCCTTACCACCTAGTATGTTTAATCACTTACTCAGGAAGCAAATATTTTACCAGTTTCACTAATTTGAATTCTAACACACCAAGTGCAACTTAAGGACGGAAAAGTGATTTGATTTGCAAAAAATCTCACTGCAATTACATTTAACTAGATGTATGCTACTGTCTATTACTTCCTACTAAAACAAAAGCACACTGAGAGAGGGAATCACAGAATCATTATTAAGATCAAGTCCAACACCACCATGTTCATTACTAAACCATGTCCTCAAAAGCCACATCCACGCATTTCTTGAACAATTCCAGAGATGGTGACACCACCACTTTCACTAGCCAGTCTCTTCCAATGCTTTACAACCCTCTGTGTGATTTTTTGTTTCCTAATATCTAATCTAAACCTCCCCTAGCACAACTTGTGGTTGTTGGAGAAATCCTGCCCAGAGACAGAAGTATTGAGTATTTCCACACTTGATAAATTTTCCTGTCTCACAAGGATATTTCAGGGTATGTAGGGAGAAGGAAAACTACCTTTGTTAACAACAGTTTGGAGGCAGGAACTAAAGAAAAATGAAGTCACTATCACATCCACCCATCCCCAGACACAAGCACTGGAGTGGCACTCCAGCAGCCATCCAGTTCTTTCTCTAGTTTTGTACATTACAAAGTTCTGCTTACTGGCATATTTCAGAAACTCTCACTGCTACATTAGTAAGTTACAGGTCTCTATTTCTCTGCTGAATGGCTGTAGTAAGAGAAGCCTTACTCTTTGAGCAAACTGCTTATGTCAGATAGAAAGCAAGCACTTTCCTCCTGTGGTTGATTTTCAGTGCTATTTATCCACCCAGGCAGTGACATTGATTTCACCTGCTGAACTAGAAAAGGCTGTCCCAGCAGAGAAGTGCATCTACAACAGAAATGTCTAAACCCACTGACCTTTTCCTCTGTAGGCCATGCATTAAAACAAATTATCATCACTGAAAAACAGAATTTTTTACTAAGTGAAACCATTCAAAATAATACACAAAAAAATCTGCTACTTCAATAATGGTGTTCCAAGTTTACCTAGGAGATCATCCTGCAACGTAAAGTGAACAGAACTTCACAGCAAACAGAGAAGGATACAGCAATCTGCCCAAACTACCAGCATCCACATGGATCCAGGAAAAAATGCCATTGCTTTGTTATCCCAGTCGGCCATGGCAAAGTTTCTGTGGGTCAGGACATCAGGAATAAGGGAGTCCACACGACATCTACCAGACAGGGCTAAGAGGACACAGCAGAAGGGAAACATGGAAGGAAGAAAAGAGAAGCCCACAGCAGAGGCTGAGGGAACTCTTATGACACACAAGCTGCCTCCTGTGGCACCATCGAGGTAAAGGTAAATCACAACGAGCCCAGGACACCAAAGGCAGAGGCTCTGAAGTGCCCAAACCCCACACCTCTGATTCTTGAAGCACAGAGCCAGCTCTGAGCAGCCCACTGCCAGTGGAGCAGGGGAGCACTGAGGCAAAGAAGCCTGAGAGGGGTTAAAACTTGAATGAAAGCTCATCCATCAGGTATCTTTTTTAACACTCCTGCCCAAGGCTGGTCGAAGTTTCATTCAAGTCAAATGATCTGAGTGGCAATTTCCTTCTAAAAATTTTTTCCATCATTTCTGATCAGCTCCTGTTGAGAGCCAAATCCCAAGTTTTCAGTTCCTCTTCACACCACAACCTGCTCATTCCTTAGGGCCTGTGACAAACATTTCTGTGACACCTGGGGGTGCTCCAGGTCTGAGCCACCACAGACCCACCTGAGTTTATACAGGTAATGGAGAAGGAGTCACTGTAACTGAGTTTTGCTCAAATTCTGTTTTACTGTATCTGTCTCTTTCACAATGTGTCTGCAGCAAGGCTCAGACAAGGAGCTATGATCCATTTACTGGACTACCCCCAAGCTGCAGGAACTAGAAAGGAAATCAAGTGATTCCCCCCTTTAAGTAAGTATTTAAACAATATTTCTGTAACATAAAACCACTCTGATGTCTACAAATCCAAAAGAGACCAAAGAGTAAACAGAGGGAAAGAAATTTTGTTGTGTGAGGAAGAACTTCTGCTCCAGTTAAAAAGAATACATACTGGAGTGATCTGAAGCTGCCTATAAATATTCAAGAACATCAAAGCTGGTCCTGTTAAATTAAAAATGCTGTCACACAGATAGGAACTAGCCTCTAGCACTGCCAGCTTCAACATGTGAGCCTCTGATCTGAGAGGCAGAGGCTCAGCTCTTCAAGAAATTTTATTCAGCATAAGAAGAGGAAAAAAAAAAGTGAAGCAGCAGTTGAGTTTAATAAGGATATTAAATACCTTATGAGTGAGCTAAGTAGAGCTTAACTCTTTCAGGACACTTCAGCCCTTTCCCTGAAAAGGACAGTAGCTTCTTCCTATACAACTTCCAAGGCTGGGATGTCTCTGGGCTCCAGGAAAGTTTCTATCCAAGCCCCGAAAGTAACACTTAACAGAGACTTTGGAAACAGGGATTCTGTTTGTACCTCACACACACACATGTGCATACATTCTGGCTGATATTCCACATCAGGGATCTATGTTTAATACTAAAACTGTCCAGAAAGATTGCAAATCACTTTCCCACAGTTGCCTGAAGATAACAGGAATGGTAGATACAGGTAGAACAGGAGAGCAGACCAATTCATATGACTTTTGTTATCTGAAGACATTCAGCTCTGGTGTGAGAAATTTACCCAATGTGAAACTATAACCGTGTTATTTCACTGTAGAAAAAACTCTGTCAATTCCAGTATCCAAACCCAAAAAGACTATCCCTGACAGTTCTGAATGGGGGCAGGGGGAACTCTGGCAGAGTAACTTTCTCAAATAAAATAGTGGAAAACCAAAATACGGTCATACTTTGGAAATTCTTTTATATTAACTAGTCCACAATGTTTTTTCTTCAGATGCAGTTCTGGGATGTAGAAAATAGTATCTTTTAAGGAGGCAAAACACTGCTGGCTACCAGACTGGGGATACCTTGTCTCTGAGCAAAAAGAGGTCTCCAGACCTTGGCTCCTCTTAAATACTGAACTCAGCAGCATCCCTTGGCACTGTTTCAGGAGTTCATTTCTTGCTCCCAGCACTGCTACACATCATCCAGGATATCTGCCAGCTTGGCATCCAGATCCTAAAGTGTTCATCTACTCTTTAGTCTCACAGCAGGCAAGACAGCATCTACTCTAAAAAGCTTCTAAATAAATACAAATCAGGTATGAGAAAGTATGCAGGACCTATTAAAATACAACACTGGAATGGTAACCAATACCTTTCCCTATTTTATCATACACACCTTTAGAGACTGCTTTAGGAGAAAACCCAGTGTGCCTAAGGAAAGGGCAGCAACTGCTACATTGCATATCCTAACCTCCAAAGCCAGCAAGGACAGGCTAAACCTCATCCAGCACGAACAGAAAACACAAGTGCACACAACTAGCATGCTCTATATAGAATTTTGATGTTTTATCTATGAGACACAGGTATTATTACTGTTGCTGTTGTTATTAGTGTAAAACCGATCAAAGCTCAATTAAGAGTGCCACCATTTATCCAAACCCAAACAAGTCTATAAATCTTCAAGGGCAGTCTCTGGGAGGAAAATAAAATAAAATTTTAAAAAACCCACAGCCTTTAAAAGAGGTTCTTCTCCATGAACCACAGAATTGTGAAATTGACCCATGAGTGTAAAAAATCTGAACAGAATACCTTCTGCATTGCCAATTCAGGCCTTCAAAGGTACATTTCTTTATGTGTCATCAAAGTAGACAGTTTAAAAGCTCAAACTTGCAGTTTCAAAGGTGAACTCAACTGCAAGTTTGGTTTGAGCCTCTTCTGCTTGGGGGAGGAGGGGCAGAGTGGAATGGATAAAGCAAGAAGTAGAGAAGGAGGATTTTTCACAGCCACACTTAAACCACTTTTTATTGTGTGTATTTTTTTAAAGCAGGCGAGCATCAAAAGCCTCAAAGTAGGAAAACAGATCTTGGCACAAACTAGGCTCTTTTCTGAATTAAAAGCAATTTTTCAAACACCACAATCAGAAGTATTTGAAAGTTGCTTACCAAGCACATGCAATAAATTCACGGTAGGAGGCACATACTTGCAACATGCATGCCTGTACAGCTAATTAAACAGTTGTACTCAAACCATGACTGCAGACTCTAAAACATGCCCCTTCGTTCTTCTCAGGCCAGTCACCTCCTCACTGCTTCTTCCATTTGCTTTACTGCTGAAAATTATGCAAAATAAAAAAGCAGCTTAAGCTCAAGGAAACCAACAGAAAGCTTAAGCTGGCCATCAGCTTTAGAAAACAACTAAAATCCTCACATTAATGCACCCAGTAACATGTGTCTGGGAAGCCTAGAGAGTCTGCATATATTAAGCTGCATATTTAAGGTTGTACTTGTGTCTGGAACATAACAGGCACCTAATCAACCTTTGTAAACTGGCTCTTCATCTTAAAGCCAAGTGCAACAACAAAAGTCTCTAAGCAGCATGAAAAGGAAATTCAGAAAAATGAATGAAAGCAGCCCGCCACTGTGAAGGGGACACCCCAAGTCACCAGAGGCCTGTTTTCCTGAGCACTACTGCTCAAGCCTAATGTAAGCACAGCTTCACCAGTGGGATAAGTGCAGTCAAGTGCAAATTTCGGGAGTCTCAGTTGGGAATCTGCAAGATCACACTTCCCCGGTCACCTCTGGTTTGTGCCAAGCAGTCGAGAAAAATGCAGAAAATATGATTACTTTTTTTCTTAGCATGAATCTTCTGCTGCTGTTTTAACAACTTCAAACCACACCTTTGTTTAAAAACAATCTGTTTTCCCGTTTGCTGGTCTCTGTGAGTGTGAAGGGCTCTCCTTTTAAGCCAGGAAACGAGAAATAAGGCCAAGCATTCAACTTGCATTCATTCTGTTTTCATGTGTAGGCACACGCTCTGGTTTGAACATATTTGAATACTGAAGGGCAGATGCCCAAAACAAGAGATAGTATGTACCAGTTAACACTTAATGCTTCCTAAATTGAGCACTTCCAATGTAGTAAGTGTATTAATGCAAATACCTGTACCACCTACATAACTGGGCAGAACATACAGCAGATTATTGCATTACAGATTACTGCATCCAGATCTTATCTTTCCTTAACCAGTCCAATGCTGGCCTCCTGAAAGCATTCATACTTTGAAAAACCATTTCTGAAAGTTATTTTGGTTCAGAAGGGCCTCACTTTGCAATTCCAAAACAAGAACTAGAAGACTGTAATAAAAAAGGGAGCCTTTTTAAATACACACTCCACCACAAGATGGTATAAACTGGAAGAAAATTACTATGTATGCTAATCAATGGTTTTATCCAACTACTCAAGACTTTTCCTATAAGATCTGCTGGCAGAAGAGCTGCCTCCAAGTCTGCCACACTGAATTCTGTCCTTTGGCACTTCACCTGGTGTCATTTCAGAAGGCAGAGCACTAAGGCAGCAGCTGTGCTGCCCAGTAAGGGCACCAGAGAGGTGCTCGGGGGGCTGAGGGCCAGTCCCACCCACGGGGCATGGCTGGCCACAACTGCTGGTAACACCATGAAGCAGGCTGTAATTAGATATAAACCACTGTAGTCACACAGATCCAGTCTAAACATAAATAAATATATATGAATGAAAAAAAAATTCTCCAAATGGATGCACGTTGAACAATTTTTTAATACCACTCCTCTCTGGGATTTTTTCCTACTTCTAACTACAAAACAAGCAAGAGGAGTACATGGAAAAGGAAGTGGTCAGCATCCTGCCACTAAAGGCAAGGTTTTCAACAGTGCAGACCTTCAGCATCTGTGAGGAAGTTTAACTAAGCATACAGACATATGCAGAAAAGTCACCTGAACTCCCACAAATGACTTTCCCCACTTGATTCCCCACCTTTACTTGGACGTACGGAAATTGCACTGCTTGGTCTGAGCATTGAGCTTTCTGCTTTTATTTACTTACTTAACCTACTTTATTCTTCTTCCCCTAAATGGGTCACATCAGCGTTTTTTGCTCATTCCACTGTAACTTCTCCATACTTCAATATCTTTTATTGCATTTTCTTACACTGTGCCTCCCACCCTTTCTTCAAGGGACTGCCTTAGTCTTGCAACAAGGTTCTGAGAGGAGGATTCTGGTATTGCTGCAGCTCTGTGCAAGGACCACAGACAGCTGAGCTTCCTCCAGAGCCAGTAACTCATCACTGAATTTGGCACCTCATCTTCGGATCAGTCCCCTCCCATGTCTTTTCACCACCATTCTAAGAGACATCTTAGATATTGCAATGCTGAAGAATTAATTTTTAAAAAGTGTCCTTATTTACAACATCACAGGTAGAAGCCAATGAGAACAGGCAACTCCTTGCAAAATAAGCCAGCAATGATGTGACAGGGCTGGAGCTCAGGGTGTGAGGACAGTGTCCAGTGTCAAGACAAAACAGTACAAGAGGATAAAAACCTAAACAAAACACATTAACAGGCTGTCTCCAACTACCCCCCACCACACAGTACACAACATGATAAAGCATGATTGAAACTTAAAAAAAAAAAAAAAAAAAAGGACAGAGGGAGGGCTAAAACTGTGAAACAACTGGACCAATCTGTCCTGAGATCAAGCCCAAGACAACACCTCTGCTGTGAGCAAGCTGCCTGTGCATTACACTCTACAAAGGCTGTCCAGGTATAACAACCATGCAAGTCTTTGCCTAAGTGATCTCTTATTTTGAAAGCAAATTATGCTTCCTTTAAGGAGGACACAATGACAAAGCCAGCCTGAAGCCCAGATAAATGTATTGTGCCTGATGTCCTCAGGATCATTACTGCAAGCCACAGATTTACAGGTAGGTATGGAAACTAACACAAACCCAATCACAGGCGTCTTCATATTCTAAGAGGATAACTAGCAAAGAAAACATTCAGTAAGACAGTGACTCAAAGCCACAAATAATTCCACTTCCTCATTTTGAAAGGCCTCCAGGCACTCAGCAAGAAGAAACTTAACCTGCATGATCACGAAAGAACAACCAAAAAAACCCAAAAATACGTATTTTCGTCTTCCACTCTCAAAGGACACAAACATTCCCTTGATTCAGCCTCCTCTCATCATGGCTAGACGTCTTCTGTATCTGCACAGTTATTTCAAGTCACTCCTTTCAACACCCTTAAAAACTGCCAATGTTTCAGAGTGCAGTTTGCAACCTTTGGTAACTTCTGCATTTGAAAAAATAGAGGAAAGATTCAAAGCCACTGAAGTGAGGGGTGGGAGGGAGATGGCAGGAAGGAAGGAAGACACAGGCACTGTCCTCCAGTCCAGTTTGAAGCCTCCCCACCTTCTACAAGAGAAAGATGGGCAATAATTTGCTACTAGGAAGTGTCATGCAAGAAGCTGGGAAGTGCCCCACATCTGTTTTCTTCCTGGAGCTTGAAGCACTGAGTTATGCTTGTTGTCCCCAGACTGTTACCTTTCAAGCACAAAAAACATATGCAAGTGGAGATTGTTACATTATCTACACACTGATCCTGTTCAATGGCTACATAAAGTTCATAATTTCCTTACTGAGGCTTCCAAATAGAAACAAACCAACCAAAACACAAACTTTTGTTGCACAAGAAAAACCACTCATAATATTCTCAAATCTCTCCTCTATGCTGCTTGTCTCCAAAATTGTATATATCAGTAATCCAGACACATTACTGTATTCAGCAGCAGCTTTAAGGCAGGAGTACAAAAAAAGTAAGACTGAGAGAAAACAGACAATGATGAATGCACATAATTTAAGGTTTTTGACACATCACAGGCATTAAATTCGATCCTCTTTGCCAAGCACCTCACCTGAGCAGTCCAATCACAACCATAACTTTATAAGAAATACAACATTAGATGCTCCACACCTCAACTATCAAGCTGAACAAGCAACAGGAACAGAATCTCTCCAGTTGCAAGTAGATTAAGACACATAATCTCACTCTGAGCAATAAAGCCACTGCTAGTCAAATCAGTGATTTTACTGTCCAAGCACTGCCAGTCTGTGGCCATGTAACACTGAGTTTGTGACAAGACTACATCTGAACTTTTGCCCTGAATGGTACCAGAAGTTTCAACCAGAGGGAGTTCTCCAGTGATAATTTGTTTCAAAGCAATATATCATTTCAGAGGTTTCAACGAAATCTGGTTTTCACAGTCACTCTCTAACCAAACATCTGCAACTTCCAATCTCTTGACCATATCAATGGTCAGTATGCTGCCCCAAGAAACAGAGGATATTCCAGTATGCCAGACACCACCAAAATGGTTGGACTTTTGAGCAGTTTAAGGAGCAGCTGACACAGCAACATAAGGATGAGTTTGCTGAATACAAACTGCAGCCACATGAAAGAAAGCATATGAACATTTCATCTCTCTGAAGAGTTATTCTGGGGAGACACTTGACCCTAATAAGATTCATTCACAATAACTTGAGAAACAATATAATAGCACACCACTACTGGATAGGAATCTGACCAATAACCAGTTCAGGAGTGGATGTATGACCTATCAAAAGCTGAAAGTACATTGTTTCTTAAAGTTGGGGTTTTTTTGTTCAGACTTTCAAGACCAATGAGTAATTGATGCTATTAACATAAACAAAAGTAAGCCTTTGTGTAGTCCCAAAACCACAATTCCTTTGATCCATTCTTTAATGTGTGCCTGATTTTCAAGAACTTCTAATATTTCATCTTAAAGAAAAATGCATCTTATTCTTGAAAGAGCTGTGTGGACTGACAAAAGGGGCTGGGGCCAAGAAGAGTTTGCTTCACTGACTGATGTACAACTAGCTGCTGCTGAACACGTTCTGAGTGGCAACAGCTTCATGAGCCTTTTCTAAACCTCACAGTGAACTTTAAACGATGATCCAGAACAGCAGAGTCAAAATGTTCTACAAAAACACAGCCCAGCTGAAAAAAAGGAGGCAAGACAATGCTGTGAAAATCTTGATCAATTGTGGCTCTGATAAACTCTCAGGATGAAACAGAGGAAGCAGGACACTGACAAGATATGTTATATGCAATCTAAAAGCTCAACAGTGAAAATACAACTGACAGAATCCAGTCTAGCTGCTCTGGAACGGCATCTGCCAGGTTCTCTCCTCTGAAAGAAAGAGCAGCACACACAGCTCATTAAACAAAAAAAGCCCCAAACCTGGCACTGGCATATGTTATCTACCATGCATCCAGATGAATAAGCAAATCAATTTTTGAGTGATAAATGACTGTAAAAGATTTGCCACATCATGTGGCTTTCGCTGTAGTTTTTCCTATTTGGGGTGCTGTCTATTCAGGCATGAAGAGGAAGCAGACAGGTGATGTTACAAACAATAAGGCCTGCCAAAGCCTATTTAATACCCTTGTTTCAAGTTGTGCAAATCTGAGTCTTAACAGAACAGTTTATTTTTTTTTCTCTGCTTTTACTTACAGTCACCAAGAAAGTATGACCTCACTAAATGGCCTATGTTCTGTTCTTAATACTAACACCTGACACAAAAGGAACCTTTGAAGTCTGCTGGCCCCAAAGACACTATTAAGTCTTAAAATGAAAAAGCACTAAAAGGTTAAAAAAATGTCCATGTCAGTTCCAGCCCCTACTAGCACCACCTCTTCTAAATGTCATAATTATAACTTAATGGGTCCATCCCTCTTTTCTCTGAAAAATTACCTTGCATCAGCAATTTGGCCTCATAACTCTTCTGCTTCCAAGAGAACTTTTATAAGAAATCATCCCAGCTGAAACTGTTTTGAAATATCACGCATTCATAAGCAGTATTCTTTACTTTAAAAAAAAAAAAGTTATTTTGATAGTAGTGTATTTGTGTTTGTAGAGCTTTAACAGTTGTTTCTATAACCTACTTGCTACCAGTTAGATTCTTGTAAGTTTTATATGTGTATTTACGTGTGTATGTATGTGTACGTATGCATACATGGAACGCAAACAAACCAACCCCACAGCTGTTAAAGAGATTGCTATTGGCACTTGCTTAACAGTCAAACTTACTAAAACACCATTCAAGTAATTTTTCTCTACTTAGCCAAAGAGGGAAAAAATAAAGCCAGCAATTACAAGCAACTACAAAGGAATTAGATAAGGGCTTCAAGAGTTTCAATAAGAGTAAAGGGTAGTTGCGTTCAGTCAAAGACAAGAACCATTTCTCTGCTGAGCAAGTCAAGCACAGCTCTGCACGAAGCGTGACGCGCTGGGAGCCCGGCTCCGAGGGACCCCGAGCGCGGCAGCACCGGCTCCAGCTCCGTGCGCCGCCGGGCGCGGAGCGGCCAACGACCGCCACAGCCCGAGGGCTCAGCACCCCGCGACTGCCGCGGCAACTTCTGTCCGGGCCCCCCCGCGGCCCGGCCGCCCCCGGAGCGGAGCGGCCCCGCACAGCTCCGGGACCGGCAGGGGCCGCCCGGCGCGGCCCCGCCGCGCGTGTGAGGCGGCCTCGGCTCCGCCCGCGCCCGCCGCGCGGAGCCCGCGCCACGCGCCCGGCTGTCAAAGCGAGGCGGCCCGGCGAGGTGAGGCCGGCGCTGGGCCTTTGTGCGCGGGCGCGCATCTGTCACCGCGTCCCGGGCCGCGCGGCGCACGTGGGGCGGCGGGCCCGGCCCCGCTTTGTGCCGCAGGTGCCGGGCCCGCGGAGCCATCTTGGGGCAGGCGGCGCCCCCCGGCCGCGCTCACCTGCACGATCTCGCCTTCGGCGCTCAGCGTGGCCCCCGCGCGGGAGAAGCGGCCCTGCAGCCCCGTGGTGTAGGTGGTGTAGTCGCCGCTGGGGCTGGACTCGAAGAGCACCACCTCCACGAACGCCGTCTCCTTGCCCAGCGCCGCGCCCGGCGCCGCGGCCAGCAGCACCCCGAGCAGCAGCAGAGGCGGCGGCAGCGGCGGCACGGGCAGCCCCGCGCCGGCCCCGCAGCCCCTCATCGCGCGGCGGGAGGAAGCGGCGCCCCGCCGCCGCGCATCTCTCCCGAGCGGCTCCAGCTCCGGGGCCGGGGTCCCGGGCCGGTCAGCGTCCCATGGCAGCGGCCCTCCCGCCGCGCTGCGCCCCGCTCCTCGCTGCCGCGCTCCCCTTCCCTCGCCCCGGCTCCTCTCCGCCCTGCCAAGCCGCTTCCCTTTCATCTGCTCCACGTGACGGCCACCACGGGGTTATCCCCGCCCTCCGCGCCGCGCTGACCCGCTCAGTCCCTCCCGCCGAGCGCACACCGCCCGCAGCCCCGCCGGGCCCGGCCGAGCCGAGCGGTTGCCGTGGCTGCCGGCGGTCCGGCCTGGCTCGGCCCGGCCCCGCAAGGCTCTGAGAGCGAGCGGCACTCGGCACGGCCCTGCCGGGATCGGCTTTCCACGCGGCCGGGCCTGCAGGGCCGGGAGGCGAAGGGCAGCCCCGGAGACCTGTGCCAGCCGCCTGAGCCGTCCGCCGGGCTGCTGCCGCCGGTGCCGGGGCTGCGGGCCTGGCGCCGTAGCGGCTCGGCCCGGCCCGGCCGCTTCCCGGCGCTACCGCGGCCCGCGGCCATGCCCGGCGCGTTAGGCGCGGATCCTAACGCGGGGCAGCCCCGGCGGTGGCACAGCCCGGGTGGACGTGCCCCGGCCGGCGGAGCTGTGCTCTGGCAGCACGGGGACCACGGGCAGCCATCCTCCGCAGAGACACCGCGGCGCTGCCGGTGCCAGCGGCGGGCTCCTCGTTTGTGGCTAGGCTCATCGTTCCCCTGATGCCGGTCTCCTGAATCTGAGTAGGGGAGGCTGGGTTACCTGGGCTATTTCGCTTGGCTGTAAGTGCGAGTCTACAAAACCTCCATCGATGATGAGGGGAAGATGTGTTGGTAATGATTTTTGTTGCAGTCTCGCACAAGAACTGGATGCCAGCCAATTACACATTTTTCCATTGAAAGTATGTACAGCTAAGTCATGGAACTCACTAATACATGGTGTTACACAGCCTAAAAATATAATCCAGTGACAAGGAGCATTGAGACAAACTGATCCAAGATCCCTTGTTGGCTATGAAACACAATGTTTGGAAATAAAGCCCAGCCCTAACTCACTGGCAGAAGAAATAATACCATAGTGTACAAATGGCCAGCTCTTTTCCTAAATATACTTTGTTACAGGTGAAGAGAAGTTAGTGTCCTCCTTAGCATGACACAGTGAGCAATGTTAGCTTAACACATCATGGAGGATTTCTTCAGTGGCAAAGGCTCAAGAAGGGATTGCAGGACCATACACCCTGGGCTCCTACAGTAAGCCACAAAATGCCCACCTAAGACTACAGTACAGGGGATCAAAGGCCACAAAACTGTTTCATGTTTAGAAAGGGAGCTGGAAGGGACATCACTGTGGTGCACTATGCAAATTTAGATGTGGTCAACAGGTGCAAATTTTTGATTGCAGGTACGTTTCAGTACAATTTCAGAAATGCATGGCATCTAGTGTACTAAATGGAAGCATTTTAATCCCTTAGTGCAAACTACCTCTACGTGATTTTCCTTCCCCCAGGAGGCAAATGCTGATGCTTGGTCAACATACGGTCTCCTACATCACAATCAACCTAGGAACAGCTTGAACTGTCTGGAAACTACCCACAGAAAAATATGTGAATGGGGCTCTATACAGCTAGTGGACACATCCTATGCCTAAAATAAGAGTTGCTGAAGATCTGATCTATTCCACTCGGACTACAGACACAGCAAAATTGCCTTGGCCTCAGTCAAATACTGAGGAGTGACATGAGGCACTAGGTCTCAGGTCACCAAGTTCCCTCGACTTGGGCAGAAATCCAAGCAGGAAGTTACAGGAAGAGAATGGACTGTCTATCATTAAAGCATCGAATATTTCTAATTGGCATCCTGCCCAGCTGGCAGTATACAGTTCACAATTCAGTTATGCCATAATACTTCAGATATGTTTTCTTTTTTTTTCCCCTGAATGACAAACTGAGGCCCAGGGTCTGAATAGAGAAGTCTCAAGCATTTGTAACTAAAGCTGAGGACAGTGAGAGCTGTGATTTGAGCAAAACTAAATTATGTGCAATGCCAAATGGTCTGAGAAAGCATTCTCTAGGCACTCAGTCTCTTCTTTCAAGTTACAAGTGACAGAAGCAGAGGAAAAAACCTCAGGTTTCACCAGGGGAGGCTTAGATTGAACATTAGGGAACATTTCTGCATGGGAAGAGTTGTCAAGCGTTGGATCAAGGGGCCATGGATAGAGGTGGAGTCACCACCCCCCCGGGGGATTTTAAAGATGCGTGGATGTGGCACTTGGGGACATGGTTTAGTGGTTTAGCAGTGCTGGAGGAATGGTTGGACTCAATTGTCTTACAGATCTTTTCCAACATAAACAATTCTACAATTCCATCTCAGAAGCAGGCAATTAACACTAGAGGATGTTTTTGACATGGAACTCCCTACATCTCATTTCCCTTGCAAAGAAATGGATATTATAGAACCCTCCTCCCTCTGCTCTTGAGAGAAAACAAAGTTAGTGAAGTAGCCACATAACACATGCACAATATATACACAAAATCACATGATAAATGTGATGAACATTATAGAAAAAGCTCAAAACAATTTTCTTAGAGCAGACCAGCTGTCTATAGGAATGATAAAAAGGCCTGGTTGTATCATTCACACACCCAGTCAGGCGTTTTCAGGAACTGATAACTCGGACTACTGCCCACATTTCCTATATATTTTAACATCATGCTCTGCAGAGCTTATTTCCTAAGTAAATTATATTGGTGTACCACTTAATAAGCAATAGAAACAAGCGCTGTCCTTTTCCCAGTAAATTCAAGGACATGTGCACGCCTGCCCTTTTCCTCTGAGACAGAATTGCACAGCAGAGAGTTTTGGGGCTGACCTAGAGCTTCGCTCAGACACACCCGGGCGCTCCTGGAGCTCTCGCTCTGAGGGAGCCCCGCAGCTCCTGCACCGCGGCACGGCCACCAGCAGGTGTCCCCCGAGAGCCGCCGCGCCCGGGGCTGCGGGACGCGCCCGGGGCGGCTGCGGAGCCGCAGCGGGGCTGGGGGGAGCCGGCAGCAGCGCAGGGGTTAAAGCATCTCCCACAGCCTCGAATCTTCATCTTCATCTTCATCTTCATCTTCATCTTCATCTTCATCTTCATCTTCACCTTCATCTTCACCTTCACCTTCATCTTCATCTTCACCTTCACCTTCATCTTCATCTTCACCTTCATCTTCATCTTCACCTTCACCTTCACCTTCATCTTCACCTTCACTTTCATCTTCACCTTCATCTTCACCTTCATCTTCATCTTCATCATCTTCACCTTCATCTAAGCATCTGCAGGCAAACCTTACCATTGCACTTTGAAAGCCCATGGTAATGGACAACATTTTTTTCTGTATTTGTGCAAGTGATGCTTTCGTCGTTATCATCAATTATTCTAAATTAAAGTAGCAACCCCCGTTGTGGGTTGTCAGCTTAATTAAAGAACAAAAAGAAAAGTGAGTGGATAGTTGTACTAAGGAAAAACATGTCGTGCAAAGTGGCTTTGCCTCTTGCTATTTAAGGTTTGGAAACACAATCCAAGTAAATCAGCATCAAAGCAAAGCAAAATAAACAACTGACTAGCCATAACAACTTTGAATATAACAATTTTTTGTGAACAAAATTATTAGTTAATATTTGAATAGTTAAGGTTTCCAATGATTTAAACAACATGTAGTCTTTTAAATCTGTAGGAAGGGGAAACATGGTGATTGGGGAATCCTTCACCTCTCTGTACATGTAATTGTCTACTGAAGGGAAAAAAGAATAATGAATCAGGTCTGTAAAACTGAATTATGTAGCTTGTACTGAAAATAGCCTTATTAGATAAATTTGGTCCTTTCTTTTTGCAAACTGTTGCCCAATACACAGCACAAGCTCAAATAAGAGTTGCAAGACAATAAATACAGCCATGCTTGATGCTTTCCTTCAGAGTCCTCACCAGGCAGGCACTGCAGATCATGTTACCAAAAGAAGAAAAAAAGAATTCTAAGAAGCAAACTTAGGAAATTATTTCTATATGCTTTTTGGTAATCTAAAATCTCTGTAAGGGGTGGCAGGAACTGACTGGATTTGGAAAAAATTTGGAGCCATATTTTCCAAGATTCTCAGTATCCATTCTGCAAGACCCTCAAATGCATCCATAGCAATGTCTTTCACTGTGCTGCTGTGCTCTGTATCACTTGCAGTTAGTTGCACTCATCCCAGACTACTGTTAATTTCATGTGGTCATTAGGTCAATGCTTAGCAGTTTCCTCATTCATAATATTGAAGAAGCCACCAATGAAATTAAATATAAATAACACACCTTGCATATTTCACATATTTATATGCAATCTAGATATTGACACTTAATTCAACATGGTTATTAGTGTTTCTGGAGTAAATATAGGGTACAAGTTGCTGTTCATGAAGCCCTACTTCAAGCAATAATATAAAATGAACAATATTTAAACATTGCAGAATAAATTTGCAGCACATGGTTAAAATATATGATGTATCAGCTCCTAATACTAATTGCAATATGAAGAACTCTATGCTAAAGCCAAAAAATGAATTTCACTGCTTCTGAGTACCAAAAGCAAAAAAAACACTCTTAAAATGTTACTGGCTAAAATGAAGGAATTCCTACATTAACAATGGTTTTGTTCATGTGACAGTGAGTTAAGAAACTATTTACTCTATTTCATCTTAGGTCATCTGTTATATTAAAGACTCACCTAAGTGAAAAAATCTGACTGGCACTATTTAATTAGTAGATTAAGGGCTTTAGCTGTCCCTGCCTGTTTACATAAGAGTTATCATTAAAGTCAGTGCTAACAGAGCAAATCAGTGAGGATACCAGAGACAAACCATAATAGACTTGTCCCTCTCTGAATACCAGCTGCTACCCTGTGCCCTCTGTGGAGTCAGCAAATCAAAAATGTAGGAGGCAGGAGATGGATGATTCTGACAATATCCCCCACATTTTGGGTCCTGCTGAACTTATGTTGAAACAGAACTGATTCATAACTTGACATTTCCTGATAATTTCCTCTTCTCAGACAGGGTCACATGACAGCTGGAGACAGGGTTCTGCATACAAAAGGCCACTCAAATGGAAGAATATAAGGAAATAAATTCAAAATTACAAAACAAGAAAGCCTCCAGGACTCTCAGGGGCTCTGGACTTCTAAAATAATTTCAAAGCCTAGGGAAGGTCTAAGAAACAAGAAAAGGTTTTTCCTTTTAAATGCTGGCAGTACTCCAAAGAAGAGCTGGCTTCTGCCAACAGGAAGTAGCCATCAAGTTTTCCTAAGCGTGGTTGTTTACCTCCCTGGGTATTTTCCAAGAAGAGGTTCCAGTTCTGAACCAGGATGTGCAAACAAAAAAACTTACTGGAACAGGAGCTTTTAGGTATGTGGGATTTCAAGTTAAGTGTTTTCCTCAGAGAGCTTGCTCAACATGTGAGACACTGGCACAAAACCCAGAACAGCATGGTTGGTTCCCTGGGACAGCACAGCAGCAAGTTCAGTCTCTCCTGTACTGCCCAAGCACATTTTGCAGAACCACCCCAAAAAAAATTCACTTGCTGCATCATCTCAAGCCAGTGTAGGACCTTTGCCTTTTTCTTTTGCTTGTGACTACCACCTGTAATGTGTCCTTGTGCATCAGTGTACACAGGTGAGCACAACACCTCTCTGTGCACAGCTCCTGTGGCATCCCCCAGACCCCCAAATCCTGTGTACTCTGCACAACTCTCTGGCCCACATTTTCCTGCCAGCAGGAGGAGAGAACCCTGCAGGGGAACACTGTGCTTGGGACCAAGCTAGAAAAAGAAAAGCCAAAGAGATGAAGTAGGACTACACATGGGAATAGGTACTATAATCAAACCACAGCAAAGCACCAGAGGTGCCAACAGCTGGAGCTTTTAAAAGGAAAGAGAATCCATGCAATGGAAGCAGAATCAATAGAGCAATAGAGGAATGGTGTGGGAAGGGGATGGGCCAACTTTGTGGGAAGCAGAGGCCAGAACAACTAAGCAAAGCAATGACAACTACAACCTCCTCCTGACCTGTGGGGTTTCTGCAGAGATCAGGGCTGCCCACCAAACAGATTACCTGACCTGAACCCATTTTCCTGGCTAAGTGACCAATGCTGTTTGATTCCCAGCTGGACTCTCTCAGGGACTGGCAGATGGCATAAACCTTCCCAAGGGCATCCAGTGCCTATGTATAAAGATCTGTTTACATGACTAATGTTTGCAGAGTTTTCCAGTAACTTTTCACTCTTCCAGAACTGGGAACAGCCTTTCTCTTGACTGTGGTGTGGATATATTGTCTTCTTTTAAATTCCCATCAGTGGGTTTGCTCCACGCTCTGAATGTGCAAGTGAAATTTCCTTCTCTGTCTGACAGAAAGAATCAAATCAAGAGACCTTTATCTCAGAATACTGCCATGCCCTTGTAAGTGGACAGATTTTCCCTTTATATCAGCATTCCTTGACAGTGTGAGGGGGATTAGGAAGTGTCTCTACACTGGGACCTCTGCTGTTTAATAAACACTTCTGGTTTTTGGAAAAATTAGCAAATTCACCAAAAAATTGCCACTGCTACAAAATGATATACATTTGTTAATTTCTGGTCTTGGCTGAGACCAGTGAATTCTTGAGTTTCAGAGGAGTCTAAAAATGAAGCAAATTGGAATTACAATGCAAGTGAAATTCAGGGGGGAAAAAAACCACTATGGATATTCAAGGAACATTGTGAGACTTTTATAGAGATTGCTTGATCTCAAATTTACTTTTATCACTCAAAAAGACAATATATCATTAGGCTGTTTTAAGAAAAATCTGCCATCTTGTATTCTGTAACAATAGCAAAAGGAATTACACACACAATTATAGAGGCTGTGAAACATGAGATGATTTTCTTGCCAAACAATCTGTGATGCAAAGAAGTCACTACAGAAGAAGGCCACAATGGAGGTTCATATTTTCTAAAAATTAAATTAATCAGTTGCTATACATGCATCTATACCTGTCTTTTGGGCAGTGTGCTCCTAATCTCCTTTTTTTTTCACAAGGTACTGCATTGAAATTTATTGCTGCTAAGCTAAAATTAAACTTGGAATAGGGTTTAATACAATCTCTTTGTATGTGGGCAATGGAACTGAACTGTCCAAAGAAGCTCCAAGGTGAACCTCAGTGCCTCAGTTCCTGCTGGGAACTCCTGTAGCACTGAAGGGAGACCCTCTTTTCCTGAAGAAAAGCCTTATAAAAGACCTAATTTCTAGTCAGCTTGCAGAATATTTTTGTTCCAGAAACACTGCTAGCATTGCCTGAGTTAACTCAGACTTCTTTTACAAGTCAGAAGCAAGACTTCATTGACTGTGATGATGGCAGAACCAACTCCATTGCATGGGGAGGCAGATAACCCTACAACAGGGGACGTGAGACATCTCTGTCACAAGACAGGGGCTGCCTGAGCCGACGGATGCTGCCTGCAGTGCTTGGGACACTGCTATAGGGAAATACAGACAGAACTCCAACAAGAAGGCCTGGAGGAATTGGAAGAGGTGTAACAGGAGTCATGTCAGGTACAGGTGTGATGGGATCTCTCCCTCACCACAATCAGCTAGGTCAGAGGACTGGACCATGAAGACTCTCAGCCCATGCCTTTGGCCCACAACCAAGATCTAAGATGGAATTCAAGCAGACCTACTTCACTCTTCCTTGAAATTCTGGGGTGTTGGAAGTACCAGTAACATGTGAGTGGAACATGAGGACAGGAGGACAAGGAACTGGAATGCAAGGTGCACATATGTTAGGAAAGTCATGGTTTAAAGTTGAACTCACTGTGTCTTTTCCATGCTTTTCTGGTGGTAACCTGGGAACAATCACGGAAGCTAATGAAGCAGAATCCCAATAATTTATTAAGTATTAATGGAGAAGGGATGAGAGCTGAGTGAAAATCACCTTTCTGAAAGGCTTGCTTGTGGCAGTGTTAAGAGAAGGGAAAGCCAAGGTCACTTTGGACAGCATGCAGGCAGGGTGGCAGTTCCTTGCAGCAGCCAGAGGATACAGATTCTGCATATTCCCTGAGACTGAGAGCACTAAAACTTTGAAAGATGCACTCCTGAATCCAAATGTGTAATGACAACATTTAAGAATAAGTAAAATTTGTTTACAGGTTTTGAATAACCTTGTTTTAGGCTGCTAAACAGGTTCTTATTTAATCAGCTATTGATACAGGAATGGGAACAGTCCAGCTGTTGTCAAGATCTTGGGGGCCTGGGCCACCATCCAAGTATTTTCAGACACACATTTGGACAGCAAGCTCTTTCTCAGATTATGATTGTCAGGTAATCTTTTCTCTACACCCCCTCTTCCATTTTACTTTCCTCCCCTATTGCCCCTTTTTTCATGTGTAGATAACATTCAACACACATTTCTTTCTCTGTATCTGAGATTACACAAGGGTAAAGCCTCTCCACCTTCGTTAAACACAATTATTTCCTCTGGTGGGCTGGCCACCTGGAACATAAAACATAAACCTATTTTAGCAGGAACTAATGTGGTTTCTGGCAGGACAGCCAACAAGTATCCTCATTGGCACATCCTTGGTGGTAGTGCTGAACCCCCCAGCAGGGTGAGAAGCATTTTTGAGTCACGTGGATCACAGGATTAAATCAAATTACTGAAAAAAAGAAAAATACGAAGACCGGAATGTGTAAACAGTGAAGGGGGAAAAAAAAGTGGAAATCAGAATTAAACTTGAAGCCTTTTTGTTAAAACTCTCTGAAAGGGTGTCACAGTGTAAGACCAGCTTTATGGACCTTTTCTTAGGCATTCTCTTACCCAGTGACTCAACCATATATTTAATAAAACACTTTATATATCCTAAGGGTAGTAACATAATATTTCTGAGCCTAAATATATTCTCAGCAACTGCCCCAGAGCTTGTCTTAATACTACTAAAACCATTCAACGGGACTAGAATGCAGGGTGTCCTGCCCTTTTTTTGCTAGCTAGTATTGCCAACACTAATGGGTGCTGTTATTATATTCAATAACAATGGACACCACCAGTGCCAAGGGCAGCTTCCACTTTTGTTGGTTACACATCATTGTGAAGTAGCTCAGGCACCACTACTAGCCCATATGTCCCTGCACTTCTGTTGTTTATTCATGAACACAAGTGTTTGTTGCAAAAGAAAGCGTGCTTTACGTGGGCTGTGGTTCCACAGAAAATTAAACAGGAAAATTAAATCACCTGTAGACAGAAGGTTAGGATTTTTCTTCAGTCATAATACCAAGGCATATGTATGATAAATCATATAATGATAAATCAGACCTCCCCAGTACAGCTGCAAATATTACAAATCAGCAATGTAAGGCAGCCCTGTTCACCCCGTTCAACACTTTTCTTGCAAATAAGGGCAACTTGAAATGGATGTCTGAAATCTGAAGCATTAATACTGAATCTGCATTTTGGTTGAAAAAAGTAACACTTTAAAGTGGGAATTAGAATTACAGAAGAAACATAAGTCCAAATCCAGAAGAGATACGTAAAAGAGAAGCAGTATCTCCAATGGCCAGCATCTCAGGGGCTTAGCACGACTTTTTTTGCACTCTGATTAAAAGGCTTATTGAAAAATTGGCATGTTTTCCACAAAGGTGTCAAAGTAGAAAGATGAACTTTCAGCCTTAGCTCAATGTCATGCTGCAGTGCGCAAGAAAAGAACAAACACAAGCTTACAAATGCAGTTTGTTCTCTGTATCATGAAAGCCTGGCAGAACTCCAGCGCTGGAGCAATGCCAAAGCAGCACACCAGCGTCTTTGATCTTCTAAAGCTCATGTTTTCCTTTAGTGTTTAACATCCCGACTAATTTAAAATCAATGTACAAATGGCTTTCAGAAATAATTGCGAGCAGCCGAAGTCTCGACATTTCATAACTATTCAGGTCGTTGGCCACTGTCACAAGTGGAAACGCGGAGAGCTGCGGGCAGCCCCAACACCCTCCGCGCCCCGCATGGCTCTGCACTGCTGCCCTGCACTGCTGAGCACCTGCATTCCCACGGGCACAGCATTTCCAGGCGTTTTACCTACAAACCTTTTGTCTGAACCCCAGATCTGTCAGATCTGACACCAGCCCGTCACGGCGGGGTGATTTCCTCCCTCACACACCACAGAAGGGCTCACTTCACTGCCACACGCTCGGGAGCGGCCCGAGACACCCCTGAGGGATTTCTGCACGGTCTCCTGCAGCTTCCACTCGTCAGTCACTAACCTCGCTGCCTTTTTAGTCTTCTTACACTAAAAAGTTCATTCTTATGGCATCTGCTACAGCTCCATTCGTGGCACTTGTGTTCCCCATGATTATGCTTGTGACTACTTGTGACAGAGCGGCTCCGGAAAGGAGACCAGAGAGAGACTTCAGCTGGATCGCCACGCCAGACCCGGTTCACTGCCTCCTCAAGGAAGTGGTCAACTTCGGCCAACTTCGGCCACCGCCATCGCGGGCGTGGGGGGCCCGGCCCCGCCCGGGTCCCCTCCGGCCCCTCCCGGCCGCGCTCTGCCCTCACAGCCGCCCGCAAGCCCCGCCCTCGCCAACGCCTCACGACCGCCGCCCCTTGTCTGATGCAATTCGCTTCCCCCCTTGCCCGCGGCCTCCGGCCAATCACGAGCTCTCCCGGCCGTGGCGTCACGCCCCGCAGCCAATGAGCGAGAGCCACGATGGTAGAAATCCGGGCGGGGCGGCGCGGGGCGCAGACGGCCGCGCTGGTGACGCGGGCGGCGTGTCCGCTGTTCTGCCGTGCCGCCATGGCAGCGCTGCCCGGTGCCGCGGCCCCGCGGCTGCTCCTCATCCCTAGCAAAGCGGCCGAGGCTCCCGACACCGCGGCTGCCCGGCATCTGTCCGTTGTCCTGCCGGCAGGAGCCGATCCCAGCCTCCCCGGGATGGAGGCCACGCAGCCGGCCCGCAAGCGGCAGCGGCTCACGCATCTGAGCCCGGAGGAGAAGGCGCTGCGCAGGTGAGTGCGGGGTATCCGTGGGAGGGCTGCGGCTGAGCTTGGTGGGTACGAGATCTCCCGCTGAGGGCTGCTCTGCCCCGCAGGAAGCTGAAGAACCGCGTGGCGGCCCAGAGTGCCCGCGACAGGAAGAAGGCGCGGATGACAGAGCTGGAGCAGCAGGTGGTGGAGCTGGAGGAGGAGGTGAGAGACTGGGGGAGATAAGGGGCTGGAGGAGCGGGAGGAAGGGAGCGGCCTCCCTGCCTCACGGCTCTTTGCAGAACCAGAAGCTGCTGCGGGAAAACCAGCTCCTGCGGGAAAGGACGTGTAACCTCGCACGGGAGAACCAGGAGCTCCGCTGCCGCCTGGGTTTAGATGCTCTGAAGACGGAGGAGGAGGGTGACGAGTTCCAGGTGAGCCGCGCTGCTGGCGTGTCCGCCCCCGCCTTGGGCAGAGCTGCCCGGCTGCCGGGGCAACCTCGGTGCTGTGGGCAGGGATATGACGGAAATACCTTTGTCCTCCGTATGGAGGCTGTCCTGAAACTCAGCGGGTGCCAAGTCGAAATGGGTAATGTGGGAGGTAGAAAGCTGACTAGTTCCAGGCTGTTTTAAGATAGTTTTCTACCTTGTAGAGGTGAAATAGAAACTGTTACAGTCATGTAGGTATGTCTCAGATGTGGTGGAGAGGGTCAGGCTTTCATTTAAAAGTGTCAAACAAAATAAATGTGCAAGTGTAGGGAAGCTTCAGCTAACTTTGAAATGACCTTACCTTCAGGTTCCTACAGCATAAGTAAATAGTGAATTTTATGTTGGAACCCTTTGCAGAAAAATTATGGTCTTGGAAGATTGTGTACTGTACTGCCTGCCAGAACATTTGCAGTGACTGAGTTTTTGTCTTGGTACAGGTTGTGAAGGAATCGCAGGTGGATGAGATCAGATTGGTGACCGGGTCCGCTGAGTCCGCAGCACTCAGACTACGTGTTCCTCTGCAGCAGGTGCAGGCCCAGCAGTCACCATTTCTGATAGTTTCCACATGGATTCTGATGGCAGTGACTCTTCAGACTCTGAGGTGAGCATCCAGTCCGATACAAATTGTCCATGAAATTTGGAAATACTGTAGATTTAAGACTATTGTTGTTAACGTTTTGATGAGAAATTATTTGGTGATTTCCATTCATTCCAAATCTTGGAATGCCATACCTGTGCATCAGAACAGCTGTGTTAGGCTGTGTCCAATGAGTACAGGAGTTCAACAACACACACATGAAAAAACCCAGTCCCCACAGCTTTAGTCGTGTGCAGGTCTGCCTAAGGCAGGTTTTGCCTGTGGTCTGTGTAGCCAGCAGGCACCGTGGTGTTTGTACTTGATGGGGTACAAGATCTCAAGGAGCTTCTAATAGTGGCTGTAAATCTCAAATGCATGTATAATTCCCTGGAATTGCCAGTACCCTTACAAAAAAAGCTGTGGGCAAAGAATGACTGTGCCCTGGCAGAGATTGCCCAAAAGGGTGTGGAGTCTCCCTCACTGGAGACAGTCAAGAACCATCTGGTGCAATCCTGTGCCATGAGCTCTACTGTGACTCTGCTTGAGCAGGAAAATTGCTTGAGCAGATGTGACCTACTGTGGTTCCTTCCAGCCTGGCCTAGTCTGTGAATTTCTGCAAGATAGGTAACTGCCTTAACTGTGTGTTTGATGATACTCTTGGTAAAACAACTGTGATTGCATCAGTGTATATTAACTTCCGCATGGAGGTTAATAGAGGCCACATTTGGTGTTTGGCTGTAACAGTAATAAACTGTCTTTCTAAAACTGTCTTTCATTTTGCAGTCTGATCTCCTATTGGGCTTTCTGGACGGTCTGGACCCAGAGTTGTTTCTCAAATATGCTGATTCAGAGTCAACGTGCCTGGAAAAGCTGGACGAAGACATCTCTGGAGAAACAAATTCCATACCAACCGCCCTCTCTCCCTCTTTGGGGTCCCCATCAGCGAAGCTGGAAGCCATTAATGAACTCATAAGGTTTGATCACGTGTATACAAAACCACTAGTAGTGGAGATTCCTGTTGAAGTGGGCAACCAAACCAATATGCTAGTGAAAATTGAGAAAGAAAATCTCTCTTCATCTGATGACAAGGCCATCCCTGAAGTCCCAGTGTCTGTGAAGAAGGAACCTGTAGACAGCTTCATGCCTGAACTGGGCTTTTCTCATCTGCTTTCTTCTTGTCATAGCCTTGAAGCCCCAAGCTACCTGTTGGATGGCTGTAGTGACTCTGGGTATGAAGGATCCCTGTCGCCCTTCAGTGACACATCGTCTCCGCTTGGCCCTGACCATGTGTGGGAGGATAGCTTTGCCAAGGAACTCTTTCCCCAGCTCATCAGTGTCTAACCTGGTAGTGTTAACTCCCTGTGAACAACTGTCCTGGCAGGAAATCAGCAATGCCCCTTTGGGGTGTTTATGGGGTAAATCAACTCCATCCAGAAAAGTGTTTCTCGTATTCACCATGCTAGTAGGTGGCATGATGGTATGAAAAAGCCTGGGGTGTCCTGCCCTGGCTCCCCCCAGTCAGTGTTGGCTTAGGAGAGAGGCAGGTTTGTTTCTCAATAACTTGCTCATTCTCTGTGAACCTGAAAATGTTTTGTTTTCCAGTTAAACTTTTTAAAACCAAAAACTAAAATGGGATATTCATGTATAGACAACTGGGCTAGACCTTAATAGTCTCTAAGTCTTACAGCTTCACTAAATGCTTGTTTTCCATTTGCTATGTAGAGTTGCTTTGTCCGTTTAATATTTAACTGTATTGGTGCAATTAAAATGCAGTGCAGCTCACTGACCCTGTTTTGCCTTAGAACTCAGTGGGGAGGGAGAGTGTCTGGGCTTTGGAGAATTTAAATCGGGTCCCTCAATGTCTCATCCTGCCACAATGCATGGAGGAGCACTGCTCATAAGGTGTCTGCAGCTGGATGCTTCAGCAGTTCCCTTTTGGGGGCACTGGATGTGGTGGACAAGGTTGTGTGATGGCCAAAGCTACTAGAGGAAAACCTTTATCCTCTGTAAGGCAGAGAGGTGGTAGGAGCTTGGAGTCTGAATATTCAAAAGTCAGGGCAGTGCTGGCACCCTGGTGGCCAGCAATGCTGTCCAAATATCTCAGTATGAGGGGAGGTGGGTGTGAGACAGACACAGTGTGAAAACTGTTGTAGATTCTGTATTACCACAGGAAATCCTGAAGTATCAAATGGACTTGTTAGGAGCTAATATCAAATACCACAGCAGGACTTCTCATTCTTCACATCCATTTGCTCCAGTATCCAGAATTTATCACAATATTAAAAACACTGGGAGAGACAGAAGAAATTTTATACTGAAGATAAGAGAGCTGTTGCAGGTGTTGGCACAGCTGTTCTTGGTTTCAGTGCTATTTCACGTTTTGCATTCAATTTTGGCAAAAATAACTTGGGGTGGGGAAGAAAGAAAACCAGAGATGTTTCAGTCAGTAACATTCAAGGTGACAGGACTGCCTTGGATTACAAGCTTGAGTAACCTAGCTTATAATGAAGGATTCCACCTTCACTAAATAGTGGGTAGAATAAAGACTGCAGCTGTGTAATATAACAAATTTAGATAGAAAATCCAAGTAATCAGAAGAATAAGTTGCTTTACTTTCAAGGTGGAAAATAGGGATGACTGCAAGAGTATCAAATTGTTGGGAATCCAAAAAAAAGCAAAAGTGAAGATTTGTGCTGTAGTTTTGCAATACATTTTGTTAGCACCCTTTTATGGAGCCCCAGCCCTTCCTGGCAACTATGAGCAAGCCATTTCAACATCTAAAAAATCCAGAGAAAATTGTATTACAGTCTCCTTTCCATCACAGCAGGACATGGGATGTGCTTAACATTTCAACCTTGTTAAGCACAGGAGACAGAAGTGTTGAAGGACATGGTCTTTACACTGTTTTGCTTCCCCTTTTCAACTTAAGGGCTCTGTCCTGCCATGCTTTATCCTGATTTACTGCAAGGACTGTGTCCCACAGGAAGGTGTTTATAGTTACTGAGACCTCTTCCACTAAAAATACAGAACTAGTTCTTGTTTGGCATCTAGAAGCCTACTACCATTCAGAATTCCTGTAAGCACTAGTATTTTCTATTAGGATCAAGTCCACTAAGATGGTACACAAAAAAAGCGAAAATTTTACCTTTCAACAAAATAACTAAAATCTGAATTTAAAACTCTTCTCAAACATTCCTTAACTTTAAGAACACCTAGCTTGAGTACTTCTGAAGAGTTTTATTCTGAAGTAAAATGAAAGCTCTCAAAACACAAGCTATAGCAACACTTACTGGTACCCCTATTGCTTTGTCAGAGGCCTTTGGGTCATGACAGACTTAAAATAACTCTTCCTTCCTGGCAGCTTCAGGTTTATTCTGCTGTTGCCTTTCCTTGTCCTGCTGAATACTGTGAAGGAAAAAACAGGCATGCCTTTGACAAAACATAGTTAAATTCAAATCTTGTTAAGCCAGAAGAGTACTTTACTGTCCAGCTGAAGGACTGCACATAGGCTCCCAAGGTTTTGTCACTCTTACCAGGAATGAAACAGTCATCTAAAAAATATTTTAGAAAATTTATTGAAAACTGACATACAAAGGGTGATTTGGTCCCAAGAGAAGACAGACCAGAATCAGATCTTTCGTATTTCAAAATAATGTTTTTCCTAATACTGCATCGCATTTGCCATCCTGTTTGTGAACAGCATTAATAAAAGTCTTTTAATGAAGACAACAACAAATGAAACTCACAAATACAGAAGTCTGTAAATGCCCACAGCTTGATCTCTCATCCAACCACCCTCTCCAAGTGATTGCTGTAGCAAGGATCTTGCTCAGTGCTCCTGTCACTTGGTTCCCACTCTTCTATCAATTTAAGCAACTCAGCCTCACTGTCTCCTATCACAAGGGCAGAAATGCATTGTGAAAAAATGAATGCAAATGTTTTCTATCAAAGCAAACTTCTCAAACTATTTTTTTCTCCATTTCATACTCTTTGTCAACAGTGCACCACTGTATTCTTGTTTTAGATGGCAGGTAAAAGGTCAGTGATGCCCTACTGGCATTGAATTAAGAGGAAAGACACCTCTGAAAGTCAACCTTTGGTACAAACCTAGCAGGAAAAAAGTATGCTTAAAAGCCATCTACAACAATTTCTTATTCTGCAAATCTGATATGCAATTTGGTGTTTTTAAGAGGAAAACAACTGCATCATTTGATGTATTTAGGCCTCCCAGAGTTTTTTTTACATCTTCTGTCACAGTTTCAGTGTTGCTGAGATGGTTTCATTGCATTTTTGAAATATTCATCCTTTTTTTTCAGTTTATTTAGGATTCAGACCTTTCACTTAAAATACTTCCAACTTTGAACTTTCACTATAATCCAGCAAGCTGAAAACCAGTTACTTACTTGGAGGCATCACATTTTCTACCTGCAGTGACTACAGCCTTCTCCAGACTGACTGCTTTATGTTCTACTGAAGCACTGGAGCATGTCAAAGGCTGTAGGTCTTAAACATGTTCAGCAGCTTAATAATATGTAAGAAATTTTACACAGTTCATGCAAAAGATTTACAGCAGACCCTGAAATGAAATTAGGCATTATAGCAAGATAGGCTGCCCATGTTCTTCAACTTAATAAACCTTCCAGAATGGTACAGGTGTATACTGGTTTCCAGAGTAATACCTACTCAAATGCTAGAGTGTTCTTAGTGAAACTCTAAAATGTTTTACCAAGAGACAGAAAATTTCAGACAACCTTCAACAAAAGCAGCAAGATAAACAGGGTTTAACAAACAGGTATCTTTTGAACAACCAGAAGGAATTAAAGGATGACTGCAAAAAGAGAAGACTGATTTTAAGCTTTCAGCTATGGGGGGGTTATTCAACAGTAAAGAATATTATCACAAGTTGTGCAGAAAGATTGATTTTAAGCTTTCAGCTATGGGGGTTATTCAACAGTAAAGAATATTATCACAAGTTGTGCAGAGGAAGAGTAGATTTTCTTACGTGAGCAGCTGTGTTACTGTGTACTTGCTCCTTTATGTCAGCAAGATGTCAAAACCAGATTGGGACATAGGACTCTGAACAGAACCTGTTACTTGGATTTCTTATGAAAAGCCTCAATTCAGGTATCTCTGAGAAAGCTCAAGGACTTAGGAACGAAAGATAAAACCCTGAAACAAGTTAGAGAACCTTAAGCATAAGGAACTGCTGTGCATTGAGAAAAGGTACAAGCAATAATTCATTGTGGACTCCTTTCCTTGGCACCCTGTGCAGGGTAGAAAATTCTTTTGGCATACATCTGTATAAACAATTTCTTGCTATATTATTGGCACATACTGTGGCTTAAATTTTATGTCTAAATTCTCTCAGGAAAAAGACAGGCATCTCCTTTACCTCACCACCAAAGTCACCTGGGACTTGGGTACAGATAATAACCCAGCATTTGACCCTCCTAATGGCAGCAAGCAGCCATTATCCCTGTTATCTGATTTACTTATCATGTTTACCCAAATTAACGGATGCTGTTCATTTCATCAGAAGTTACACTGTCTTCAACTGACTTTCCAACTCCATGCGTACAAAGAAGCTCAGCACAACGTAAAATGTGAATCTCTTTGCTGAGAACCACTTTCCTCCAAACTCTGCATTGTTTGGGGAGGGGAACATCAAAAACCACAAATAAAATTTAGAAGCCAATGAACCCAAGATGACTGAAATTAGCAAGTATCCTGCAAGTTTTAAGTGCTGGCTTTACTTTCTACAAAGCAAAAGACTTAAGCTCAGCTGTAATATTCCTTCCCTACCCCATGGATTGTGTAATTTCTACATCTGAGTTTACATCAAGTCCAAACAAATAAGATGATGTGAAAAGCTGTTATTACCAGAGGGACTGCTTTTCTATCCATGACTAGATTTGAAGATATTTCTTCCTTTACATTTTGTAAAAATTAAACCAAATGGCCAAGCATAGTTATGTGCACCAGTTTCAATGGCTCAGTAAGACAAAGGTGTGGCTTAAGCCACAGTTACATTCAGTATTTGGATTTTATGCTTTACCAAGGGCAATTAAGAGGATATTTCACCATTAAGCAAGATGGAAAGCTACTTCCCTGTTCCAAAGGCCTCTGAATTACCTTTTCAGTAAAAGTAAAAATATTTAACAGATTGGAACACAGAAATCTTAGGGTGTTTCCTGGCCACCCTATGATTGTGGTGTGCTTATGACTGTTAGTAAGAAAACAAAAAACAAATAATATAACTTCAGATTCACACATCAAACCAGAAAAAAATAATCAAAAAACATCAACAATAAGCATCAGAAGCTCACCACTTCCAGTCTAAAATCTGGCATCTACAACTCCATTTCTTCTTCTGCACACCCAGATATTCCCAAACTAGCATATGGATCTGGAGACATGGCAGTCTGTTGTGATCCAGAGAACGTTTCAGTCTGTGGGTCAAAAGGAGCTCTTGGTGTTGGCTGCTTAGCTTGACACACTTCTGTACTCTGCTGCTTGAAGTTCTTAACAGAAACAGACTTCAGTTTATCTGTCATAAATTCAGGAAGAGGTTTCCAAAGCACAAGCTCCATAGAAGGACGGCTCCTAGAAGGGATGGAGTTTCAGTAAAATTTAAGTTCTCCAAGCACAGCTATTAAATGCAGAAGACCTGTATCTTCATCCTTTGAGCTAGCCTGGAACCATATTCCAGAAAATATATACCTTTCTTCCCCCCCTATTAAATTTCCTCTTCCCTATTCCCTAGTTCCATTATTTCTAGTTCTAACCCTGTATTTCTCTCTTTTTTGCACCAAACTTGACCACCATTGGTCACACTTCAAGATCTTCTCATTTTGGAAATTCATGTACATAAAACCAAAACTGATACTGGTTCACTCAACAAATTTCACTCTGTAGACATGAGGAGTACAGAACACATACTTGATGACCACTACAGTTACCTTTGTTTCTTTTTTACATTAGGACAGTTTTTCCTATTTTTAACCAGATGAGTGGTCTGTTATACAATGTTGGCTGCATCATGCAGTAATCAAGGACATCTCCATAAACATGAAATGAGGTCTCTCTTTTCAATTGCACATGTTAGCTACATAGCACCATGATTTCCTCCAGAACTTACATAGATTCTATTATTTTCTTTGTCAGGACTTCACCAAAATCCCTCTTCATCCCTTTCTTAAGGGTATCTGACAGGATAAGAGTGGGCAGATTGCTAACATTTCCATCAGCATGAACTTCCTCATCTTCATCAATTATCCTAGGAATGGAGGGGGAAGAGGGAGATAAACACTATTGAGCATACTGTTATCAGGAACATCCACTACAGTCACATCTACGTGCTCTGCTCTGTGCAGATCTCTCACCTAGGCTGGGTACCAGAAGCAGCAGGGCCATGTTAACATGAGTCTCTCTTGGGCCAAAACACCCTGAGAAGGACTCATCACAGAAGCCACTCGAGCAGCAATGCCACTCCTGGTACCTGAGCTAGCTTTGTTACCCCTGTGTTATCCCAGCAGTGTCAGTGCAAACATACACTGAGAGAAAATAAACCAATTCCCTCCAAGGGAAACTGTGTGATTCAGTCACATTACACAAGTGAGTCTCAGCTATGCAGCTGCTTCACCTGCTCAATGCCCCAAAACTGGACTTTGAGAATTATTGCAAAGGTAGTGCTTCACTTTTCACAACGCTGTGCCAGTTTCTGAGATTAAATCAGCACAAACTGTTGAAATGTTTAGAACAAATGGAAGCATCTCTTTTGGTTTTAGTTTTACAGAAAATTTAGCAGTGTAGCTGGGAAGAATAGGGAATAATCGTCCAAGAAGACCAAAGCAGACACAGACAGATAATAGATTTCACTACTCTGATTTACCCATTAAAAAAAAATAACATTCCAACAGTACCTTGCTTCGCCTTATGCATCATCTATGGAGTAATCTACAACAAAATCTTGTTTTAAAATTTCTATAACTTTTGGCTTTTCTAATCATCTGCAGTGGTCATTTTAGATACTTTGGAATACCAGCTCACCTGCAATCAACTGATACATACACACACCATTCCCAGAAATCTTTCAAGGGCCTGAATTCAGTAAAATTATTTAAAGACTACAGCAGACTGTCCACAGCCACCCAATTACCCCACATCACATCATCAGCAAGATCAATCTCAGCCTTACTGCATATGTGCAGAGAGACCTCTTTGGTTCATGCTACTCCCTCCACTGACAAATTCACATCTATTTAAAGTTTAAATCACAGAACAAGCTGCAGTTGGTAAAAAAAAAAACCAAAAAAACTGAGCTCAAGCCTAAGCAGGTAAATGTTAGAATTTGAGCTTCTGGATGCTCACAGAAGAGCATTAAACCAAATTATGGTATATTGAAGCTGGATAATGATTGTGAGCAGGGTGTTATTTACTCAGCATCTCCTGCTCTAGCACCATTTCAGATCAGCCTGAAGTCTCACAGGACCACAGGTCGCCTAAAATGAAATAATTTGAACAGAGGGTTCATCTCAGACTTACAGCAGTGTTATCACACTGCTAAGTGCTATATTTACCCCTGAATGCCCACCAAAAAAGGGAAAGCTCAGCAAAGCCAGGCTACTCAATCCCTGCATTTACCTGTCCTCAATTTCCTGAAGTTTCCTGCGAGCAACCTCGCATTGCTGTTCCCCCATTGTCTGATCCATTTCTTCACAGGGAATTTCTAACATGGCAGTTTCAGGACCGCTGCCACCATACTGACTTGCTACCTCCCCAGCTGCCTGCTGACCTGCACAAAGAATCCATTCTTCAGTGTTGGGATTCAAAGGGCAATTTTTGGCTCCTGTCAGTCTCTTCTTCCGCACAGGACAGCTAGGAAACAAAGGAAGTTTACAACTGTCAAAAAAAGAAACGTGGCATTCTACAGGAACAAATGTAAAGTGCATTTCAGCAGCATTGACACACTATGGCAATGCAGCCTCAACAAAGAAAATAAATCCACATTGCTCTTAGTAAAATGTGAGTACCTATTCAGGAAAGTCAGTGCCACACAATTAATTAGGTAGTAGAAATGGATTTTGGCTCATGTGCAATTCAAGGGAAGAGTTCCAAATGGAAACAATGATAGATTTCCTTCCTGTTTGTATTGTAGGTGAGATGTGCTCAAACAAAACAAAAAGCAAATTGGGATTTTTCAGGCTAAAAAAGACAAATTAATTTACCCTTCTGCCTCTTCTTCTAGCTTATGCTTCTTTCCACATCGCACAGAGACACTACAAAAGAAAAACAGTTACTCAGCTTCAAATTGTATCCTTTGGTTACACTGATATTGTCAAACAGTATTTTCCTCCCTTTTAAAATTTCATCTGAGATCAACAGTCACAATATGTCACCAGCTGTGATGGGAACAAACGTTTGGGACAATAAATAACCACTTTGTTACAAAGGAAGTCAAAGGCGGCTGTAATTACTCAGTTCTCTGAACAGAATTCCACGTTAATTTATTCTCCTTTCGTTATTTAGTTTTCCACAAGAGGCAAGACCAATTTTTGCTAAAATTCAAATGCTTCAAGAAGCAAAACATGACCCAGCTTGAGTCTCTTAATACTCTGTATCAGAGGAACACACTGAAAAAATACTGAAACAAATAGAAGAGATTGAAAGTACGCAAAGATACTGGCACACTCGATCACCTTCCTTGCCTTTCAAAAGGCTCCTTCACCCCCACCAGCCAGCTTCAAGGTCCTCAGCAGAGCACAATACAATTTTCTAACCTCCTACCAGCGCAACACTGCTACAAGGAAACAAATCCCAGCCGCCTCGCAAAGCACCCGCCGCGGTTCCCCACTGCCGGCGCTCCGGCCTGGCCCTGCGGGACGGCTCTGGCACTTACTGGCTGCGGCTCCTGCTGAAGGAGCTCACCGGGGCCACCGTCAGCCCCTCGCTGTGGCTCCCGAGCGCGGCCAGGGAGGCCAGGTCGAAGCTGCTCTGCAGACAGAAGCCGGAGGATCCGTCCACGCCGTCGTTTCCGATCCCTGCCATGACCATCCCGGGTGGCTGCAGACGGCCGTGGCCGCCGACTAAGGGCTGCGGGCCGTGGCGGTCCGGAGCGGCGGCCGGCGCTGTGGGGAGCTCCACGGCCGGGCCCGCCGGGATGCCCTGGCAGGATCTGCCTAGCGCTGCCATTTCCTGCTGCGGGGCAGAAAGCGCACATCAACGCCGCAATCCGCGCTGCGCCACGCGCCGGCCCTGCCCGAGGCGCTCCCGCAGGAGCCCCGCACGAAACCTCCTCCGCCCGCAGCGCTCACCCGGGCCGAGCCGGGCCCGCGGCTACGGCCGCCGCTACTGCCCGGGTCCTTCCAGGCCTTTCGCCGCTATCGATAGGGACCCGCGGGCACTGTGGGAGTTGTAGTCCCGGGCACTGGGAGACCTCTGGGAGTTGTAGTCCCGAGTGCTGTGGGACTTGTAGTTCTGGGTGCTGTGGGAGACGCGCTCTGGGAGCGGGGTCCCCGCCGCGGCCCGGGAGGGCGCCGCGGGGTCCCCGCCGCGGCCCGGGAGGGCGCCGCGGGGTCCCCGAGGAAATCCGAACAGCCCCTCTCTTGTCCGTAGCCCGGCTTAATCCCCGCAGCGGGGCGGGCACGGTCCGGCAGCCAAATCCCGGTCAGCTGAGGAGCTCAGGCGGGCTCGGGGAGGTGGCGAGCGGAGCTCCGGGCGGCAGGAGGGAGGGATGGCGCCCAGGAACACGGTAACCACCCTTGTCTTTAGTTGCGGGAGGCTGCGGGTTCTGCGCGGAGTTAGAGAAGGACAGTGTATTACACAGTGTAAGAGGTGGGAAAGCTCCCTGAGGCTGCTGTGAGGCTTTATCGAAGTTGGACATCCCTGTCACAAAAAAGTTCGGAATCGTTGTGGAGAGTCCCAATGGGCGGGGAGAAAAAAACACCAAAACCAATCAAACAAAACAACAAAAAAAAAGTAAAGCTGTGTCTTAATACATTAGTAACTTAAGTTTTTTGGCACCTTTTTTTTTTCTTTTTTATTTTTTTTTTCCCCTGTAACGTAGTTTATTAAATTTTGCAAAGGAAATGTAATTCAGCCCATGCTCAGAATGGAGCACCAGCCCCTGCTCAGAGGGTCTAGCTCGCCCTGCAAGGTAAGCAGAACCATCCTGAAGGTGGATCCTGCAGGGAGTTTGTGGTTTTAGCAATGATGTACACATGTGAAATGTGCGGGAATTTCATGGCAGCTTTTGAGTAGAAATACATTAAGGGATTAGACTCGTAAGGTTTTGTGCTTTCCTTGGACACCTGGCTGTGGTAGAAAGTGGAAGCTATAAAAGCAGCTTTCTGATTCTAATGTTTTAGCGCCGCGGGGTCCCCGCCGCGGCCCGGGAGGGCGCCGCGGGGTCCCCGAGGAAATCCGAACAGCCCCTCTCTTGTCCGTAGCCCGGCTTAATCCCCGCAGCGGGGCGGGCACGGTCCGGCAGCCAAATCCCGGTCAGCTGAGGAGCTCAGGCGGGCTCGGGGAGGTGGCGAGCGGAGCTCCGGGCGGCAGGAGGGAGGGATGGCGCCCAGGAACACGGTAACCACCCTTGTCTTTAGTTGCGGGAGGCTGCGGGTTCTGCGCGGAGTTAGAGAAGGACAGTGTATTACACAGTGTAAGAGGTGGGAAAGCTCCCTGAGGCTGCTGTGAGGCTTTATAGAAGGTGGACATCCCTGTCACAAAAAAGTTCGGAATCGTTGTGGAGAGTCCCAATGGGCGGGGAGAAAAAAACACCAAAACCAATCAAACAAAACAACAACCAAAAAAAAGTAAAGCTGTGTCTTAATACATTAGTAACTTAAGTTTTTTGGCACCTTTTTTTTTTCTTTTTTATTTTTTTTTTCCCCTGTAACGTAGTTTATTAAATTTTGCAAAGGAAATCTAATTCAGCCCTTGCTCAGAATGGAGCACCAGCCCCTGCTCAGAGGGTCTAGCTCGCCCTGCAAGGTAAGCAGAACCATCCTGAAGGTGGATCCTGCAGGGAGTTTGTGGTTTTAGCAATGATGTACACATGTGAAATGTGCGGGAATTTCATGGCAGCTTTTGAGTAGAAATACATTAAGGGATTAGACTCGTAAGGTTTTGTGCTTTCCTTGGACACCTGGCTGTGGTAGAAAGTGGAAGCTATAAAAGCAGCTTTCTGATTCTAATGTTTTACATTGAATACAAATTGAATTTTGTTTGTGTCATGTTTTTGGAATGAAGTGAACGCCCTTATAAGCTGTCGAGAGTTCAGAACCACGAGGCTGTTATCTGTGCTCTCTCCAAACTCCAGTGTGAGACAGCATACCAGTGTCACGAGCCCGGCTGATTTGGGCAGGAAGAGCAAAAGATCTGTCATAATAAAACCTAAGTTATATGATGTATGTTCATTATTTTGGGTTGTATGTTTGTTTATTTATTTTCTGTCCCTTCTAGATTCCCAGTTGTACCCATAAAACACACAAAATAGGTTTACAGTACTTAATTAATATAAGGGTCTGAGTGTGCAGTGCCACATTCCAAAACATCAGTTTTGGTTTTTTCTACCATACCCACTGCAGCCCTTACTTATAACACTTAGTTCATGGCTTTGATTGACATTCAGAGAAATACTTTTTATTCTTGGAAACTGTAAGGAAATGTTAATTGGATTTTACTTTAATAAGATCAATTTCAGCTTGCAAATTTCAGGGAGGGAGGAAGGAAGGAAGGAAGGAAGGAAGGAAGGAAGTTTTGATGAATTATCTTTAGGAAGGACACAGCTCTGTCAGAATACAGTACAATATCTGGAATAACTCAGCATTTCTGGGAACTGGACCAAGAATGAGAATGATGAAGAATTAGTCTACACACTTTACAATGAGAAATTCAGGGAGTACAAGTTTATTAAAAGAAATATGTTCAGCCTTTATATATGAAGGGGAAATTTGATCACTGAAGTGTCTTTAATATAGGAGATGTTGTTGTGTACAGCTGGACTTGATCAATAAGATAGTCTGAGATTAAATTAGGACCTAATTTAAAAGGAAAGGTTTGCTAGACATTTGAACTGGATGTTATTTTTAGTATGATCATATTCAATAAAAAGTAAACTCAGAGAGCACCTCATGAGAATATCAAACACTGTATAAATCTCTGGAGATATCTGGCCATATCCAAAGTATGGTTTATGAGCAGTTAGATTCTTGTGATTTGGATGTATCACAGCAGTAGTTTGTGTTGACTTTAAAATCTGTGAATCTGTGACTCTATGAATTTTAGTTTGTGAATACTGATTTGAGACTGTAACTAGGTCATAGATATTGAAAAATTTTAAAAATACATGCTAATAAACTTTAAATTTAATATTCTTGCCAGTGACAAATTATTGTGAATGGGGTACTAATGCTTTGCCCCTGCCAACTTGCAGACATTGAGTAATCATTTTAGGGACTTAAAATATAGCTTAGAGGGAAATAAAACATTGTTGCTTCTCACACCTTGATTAAAATGTGACTCACAGAAATTGAGATTTGGTTAATTCTTATACTGGGTCCTTGTGTTTCTAACACCAGACATAAACAATCCTAGCATTCTTTCATTAAAAACAGGCACTGTGAGCAGTGTGGCTTATGCAAAAAGCATTTACTCAGTTTCTAATAACAGCTGTAATGGTTTTGTTGCCTACACTTAATCTGGAGACTTGTAATTGTGGTATTTCTGAAGGCTGTTAATGATCAGGGCCAAAAATAGCCTGAAATGCTTCTCCTGCTGCAGGTGTTCAGGAGTTCAGGTGGTTTTTTAAACTAATACTTTGACTGCTCCAAACTAAATACATGATGTATTTCACCATAATTTTCCTTTAGATATTACATGTGTGTGGGCTCAGGGTCCTGTCTCTGTTTATGCCCATGATTTTCTTTTGCTCCCCAGCTCCCCAGCTGGACGTTGTTCCTGGCTGTTTGTGCTGTTGGAATTGGAGGCACCTTTCAGTATGGGTACAATGTCTCTATTATCAATGCACCCACGCAGGTAAAAGCTCATCTTTTGTTCCCTGGGCTCTTTCCTCTCTGAACTTGGCCACGAGGCCAAATGTGCCTTTGCTGTGATCACAGTGGGAGCTGAAGCACTCTTCCTCTCATGTGAAGGAATCTTGTTCATTTCCTATGTGGTTTCATGTGCATTTGTTTGTGAGTACGTCCAGTCAGAGCTATTCTATGTCAGACAAAAGTGCTAAATAGGCCACATAAATACCTTTATTATTAGAAAGATTAACTGAATAAGTAATATATTTTTTGGTTACTAAAATCACCCAAAACCCTAAGGGTAGAATAGACCTGAACATTTTCAGTTGGAAGGGACCTACAATGACCATCTAGTCCAACTACCTGACCACTTCAGGGCTGACCAAAAGTTAAAGCATGTTACTAACAGCAATGTCCAAATGCCCTTGGAGCATTGACCACTTGTTTGGAAGCCTGTTCTTCTGCTTGACCCCCCTTTCTGTAGGATATCACCACTTTTTCTCCAAATGTCAAGTTTAATCCTCCCCTGACACAACTTTGAGCCATTCCCATTCCTTCTATCACTGGATAACAGGGAGAAAGTACAGTTACTATTTACAGGTAACCATCACAAGGCAGATTACTGAAAAAGTCCTTCTTAAGGAATTAAAATGTTCCATCTGTAGTGGCTGAGTATCTTGAAGGTGTTTTCACTTGTTACTTGAGCGTTCTTTGCTGTAGCCTCCAGGATTCTGCATATTTTGTGGATGACTCAAGGATCTAAGCCAATGTTCTTGTGAAAGTGATGGGTATCAGCTTTTGCTACCAGCTGATTTATTTGCTTGGGAAACTGTGAAGATTGAATTTGCAACCCTGTATGTTTTTTACAAAGCTTAAAAGAAGCTGTTTGTGAAAGAACATGTCATATGCTGGGAGCAGAGAGATAGTCCAAGCAGTTTGTTCTTCTGTAATCTGTGTTTGCAGGCAAAGAGGAAGAGCCTCTGATTACAGATACATGCCAGTTCAAGAGTTTCTAAAGGCAAATTTTAAAAAACCAAGCATGTGGAATAACAGCTTCAAAGTTCTGACACACGAATACTGTAAGGTGGAGTATTATTAGAGTTGAAAAAGCCATTTTACTCTTTTGGATTATACTAAGGCAGGGAGATTTAAATCAAGTGTCAGAATGAGTCCCCTGACAGTAAAATTTTTTAGGTTGAAAGGTCTCTGTGCTCTGAGATGTTCCTAAAAACAGTAGGGCCAGCCATCCACCCTGTTCCTCTTCTTGTTCAGAAGGACCTCAGAGCTCTCTCGTGGCAGTGCATGTCAGGGTTGTGTTTCCCCTCTGCTGCAGCACCTGAGGCAGGGCACAAAGCAGAGCTGCTCAGCAGCCTTTGAGGTGTGTGGGGAGTAGGAAACACAAAGTCTTCCTTGTGGTCAAGGAAGATTCTGCCAGATGATATCTCTTAGAATTAACTCCCAGAACTGATTTTCAGGACTGGGGTGCAAGTTATTTGTAGTGCTGTGTGTAGGGCTGTATAAAATGCTACACATTCATCACTCTTTTCTACTGCAGCATATACACAAGTTCTTAAACGAGACCTGGAGTAGTCGTTATCACAAGGAGCTAAATCCAGATTTGCTGACTTTTCTTTGGTCTGTCATTGCTTCTATCTTTTCCCTCGGAGGCCTGTGTGGAGCCCTGATTGGAGGCAGCATGGCCATACGCCTGGGCAGGTCAGTTGCAGCAGCAGGCATATGAAAGCATGTTTGCTTGTCCTACCTTCCCACTGGAATTGAAAGTAAATAAACGGGAAAAGAGTGGGAGAAAAGAGTACCTTGGTGAAAGTGAATTTTCACTTTAAAACTGAGTTTTCTAGTAGAATTTTACAGTTTATTCCAATGTAACTTTCAAGGATGAGCCCTGAATTATGACCTTTGTCTTAGTCTTTGCATTACATTTACTGAAATCTGAGTAGGAGAATGCACACAGAGTGTGTTGGAAACATGAGTTTCCCCATGACACATTTGCAGTCCTTGTGCCAGTAAGGATGTGCTGCTTCATCTGTTACACTTCATTTGTCTAAGTGAAGAAACCCCACTCCTACCTTGTCAGGCATTTCTGTCATGTTTAGACATTTTAAAAACATAAGCAGTTGTATCAGATATCTGGGTTTTCTGGGTTTCCAGGGAATAGCATGTTTCTTCAGCATAAAGTCAATTTATCCCTCCACATTATCAGAAAAGAACCTGTTTAAAAACCACATTGTTACAGATTTCCATAATATCTGGTTGAGGTGGGTTGTTTTCAGTGTTGGGGGTTTTTTTGTTTGTTTTAATCAGTTTTTGTTTGTTCTGTGGTATTATTATTATTATTATTATTAATTTTGTTCCTCCTTTTTAGGAAAGGAGCTCTTTTGATGAATAATATTATAGCAATACTAGCCTCCATTTTAATGGGGATCAGTTTTCCTACAGGATTGTTTGAGTTACTGATTGCTGGAAGGTTTTTGATTGGCATAAATTCAGGTGAATTATTTCATATTCCTACTATCAATAAACTATGGTGAATGATAAGTTATTATTATTTCTGATCCTTTAGGTTTTATGATGAAAATGTTCTGTAGTGTAGCTTGGAATCTGAAGGCAACTAAATGAATAGGAAATTAATTAAGTCCCATTTTGTATGTGTTTTGGTTTAGTAACTCCTTGCAAAGCAATTTCTATTGATAGGAAAATGTTTTTTCCATTTACTTGCAGGTATTGGGCTCTGTGTGCAGCCTCTTTATATTGGGGAGTTTGCCCCAAAACACCTAAGAGGTGGCTTGGCCATGGGGACTTCCATCTTTCTGACTGGGGGAATTCTGACAGGACAAGTAATTGGTTTGAGGTAAGAAATGTCTGAGGGTTTTTTTTCCTGTTTTGTGTTATTCCTGTGTAAGGAATTCCAATTTCCTACAGCACATTGCAGGACATTCCTTGTGCCATTGCAGCATTAGAATTCACACAAGGTCTTCCTGGGAGAAGAAAATCCTGCTTGAGTCACCTTATTCCTACAACTGCCAGCCATCAGTGCTGTGTCCTCAGGGGAGTAGTGTCAGTTTGGATGGGTCACCAGAACAGCATCAGTAAAGCAGCCACATTTGAGCTGAGTTCATGTTTTCTGCCAATTTCTTGCTGGAGACAGTGGATGTTGGCAAGGGCTTGAGGGCAAAGGACTCACACTTCTGTATCACAGCACTAGCACTGCTTTTGTCCCTGTGTGATCAGAGGAAGTTGCTCAGGCCTTCATCCAGCTGGAACTTAGAAGTTTCAAGTGCAGAGACTGCACTAAACAGTAACCATTAGCTAATTATTATATTTATTTGCGTTCTTTTTCCACATTTCTCACAGAGAATTATTAGGTGGAGAAGAGCATTGGCCTCTGTTGCTATCCAGCAGCTGTATTCCAGCATTAGCCCAACTGTTATTCCTTCCATGGTTTCCTGAAAGTCCCAGATATCTTCTTATTGACAGAGGTGATGAGCTGAGCTGTGCCAAAGGTAATACCTATACTTTCTGTTCTCCAAAAGGGTACAATGAATATTTTGGGTTCCAGATTCTCATTTTATCTTCATCCACACAGCACTGTTGTATCATCTAGTACTTTTTGGCACATGTTTTTCCTCCAGTGAGCTTATATGGAAGAGGGGATTGTGGAACTCAGGAGCCCATAATGGGTTATGCACAAAACTTTATTATCCTGTTTCAAATATAAGTTCATTGACTGGAACTCCAAGCTGATTACTCTCAGTGAAAAGTTCATTATCAGGATGATCAAAACTCCTACTCTTAACCTTAAGAAGACAGATTGTCACTTGAGATATATTTAATCATGAAGATTTTAGAGGAACTGATGCCTTTAAATTTTAAGTCTTTAAATTTTAAGACAGTTTGTAAAGATTTCACTCTGGGATCCAAATGACTTCTGATTATATTTGCCTTAGGAGAAGGATTTTCTCTCTTTGCTCCAGCTCACTAACGGCATCCCATTGGCAACATTAAAGTCAGGGCCATAACAAAGGACTCAATATCTGCCTAGAATTTAAGCAAAACTCCTCAAACTGGTAAGAGTGTCATTTAAGAAAAAGACTGTTTGAAGATCTGAGGTTTAGATACAAAATATTTTGCCTGGTGAATATTTCAAAGTCAAATGTTCCTCTAGAAAGAAGGAAAAAAATGCCACAGAATTCTCCAAATCCACCACAGCAAAAAATGTTGAAAAACAGCAAGGGAACAAGCAAGTCACAAAGCAAATTTTTCATATCCTAGCAAAAGCTAGGTCATTATGGAAAGAGATTATTTCCCAGGATTGTGGTTAATAGATAAATGTAAATTATTTTTTTCTATTTGTAGCTTTGAAGCGATTTCATGGCTCCTCAGAGTATCGAAGGGAGATGGAAGACATCCAGCGGGAATGCTTTGCCTTAGATGGGGAGAAACCCAAGAAGCCCTGGCAGCTATTCAGTGACCGTGCTGTGAGATGGCAGCTCATCACTGTCATCGTGATGACAATGGGCCAACAGCTCAGTGGCATTAATGCTGTAAGAGTTCACATGAACAAACAGCTTAAATAATGATTTTATTTCCACCTTGAGCTGTGCCAAAGGTAATACCTATACTTTCTGTTCTCCAAAAGGGTACAATGAATATTTTGGGTTCTCAGATTCTCATTTTATCTTAATCCACACAGCACTGTTGTATCATCTAGTACTTTTTGGCCCATGTTTTTCCTCCAGTGAGCTTATATGGAAGAGGGGATTGTGGAACTCAGGAGCCCATAATGGGTTATGCACAAAACTTTATTATCCTGTTTCAAATATAAGTTCATTGACTGGAACTCCAAGCTGATTACTCTCAGTGAAAAGTTCATTATCAGGATGATCAAAACTCCTACTCTTAACCTTAAGAAGACAGATTGTCACTTGAGATATATTTAATCATGAAGATTTTAGAGGAACTGATGCTGTATAGTCTTTAAATTTTAAGACAGTTTGTAAAGATTTCACTCTGGGATCCAAATGACTTCTGATTATATTTGCCTTAGGAGAAGGATTTTCTCTCTTTGCTCCAGCTCACTAACGGCATCCCATTGGCAACATTAAAGTCAGGGCCATAACAAAGGACTCAATATCTGCCTAGAATTTAAGCAAAACTCCTCAAACTGGTAAGAGTGTCATTTAAGAAAAAGACTGTTTGAAGATCTGAGGTTTAGATACAAAATATTTTGCCTGGTGAATATTTCAAAGATCAGATGTTCCTCTAAAAAGAAGGAAAAAATGCCACAGAATTCTCCAAATCCACCACAGCAAAAAATGTTGAAAAACAGCAAGGAACAAGCAAGTCACAAAGCAGATTTTTCATATCCTAGCAAAAGCTAGGTCATTATGGAAAGAGATTATTTCCCAGGATTGTGGTTAATAGATAAATGTAAATGATTTTTTTCTATTTGTAGCTTTGAAGCGATTTCATGGCTCCTCAGAGTATCGAAGGGAGATGGAAGACATCCAGCGGGAATGCTTTGCCTTAGATGGGGAGAAACCCAAGAAGCCCTGGCAGCTATTCAGTGACCGTGCTGTGAGATGGCAGCTCATCACTGTCATCGTGATGACAATGGGCCAACAGCTCAGTGGCATTAATGCTGTAAGAGTTCACATGAACAAACAGCTTAAATAATGATTTTATTTCCACCTGGTTTTCAACCATTTATTAACACAAAAGATCCACATAGAGAAGCTCAGCGAAACGTGATAGGTGGGAAAGAATGTCCTTGCATTATTTTGGTGTTTCTCTTTCATTTTTTTTTCTCATTTCTGTGTTTCTGGTATGCAAACTTTTTTAAAGAATGACTTGATACTTCCTCTGAAAAACATTCCTATGAAAAAGTAAATAAAGGTGGATCACTTTATCTCAGTGTGTCTGGTTTAAGAATATAAAGCATATTCAGTAAGTTGAATAATCCTCTTGGCTTTTAGGATAGCAATATGTTTATTTAGACATGAATTTAACAGATTGTTATTGCTGCTTTTGTTGAATTAGTAACTCACAACATAAAATACACTGATCTGTATGTTTAGTATGAGCATGACTTTGTTTCCAGACAATGTTTTAAATACCAGAAAAACCTCATTGTTGGTTTTGGGTTTGTTTTTTTTTCTGTTGTAGATTTATTTCTATGCAACTTACGTTTTTGAACAAGCTGGGATCGTGGCAGAAAAAATCCCGTATGTGACACTTGGCACTGGAGTGTGTGAATGTCTCACAGCCCTCTCCTGTGTAAGGAGCGGTTTGTTCTACCTGCCATACAAGCAGTAATGATTCTTCTTGAAGAATATTGGTAAAAATGAGATCAGTATATTAACAGAAGATTCTATCTTGTCCACAGGGTTTGCTGATAGACTATGTGGGAAGAAGATGCCTTATCATTGGGGGTTATCTCCTGATGACGCTCTGGTGCACTGTTCTGACCTTCTCTCTGACTTACCAGGTGCAAAGGACTCGTTTCTGTTACCCAGTGTGACTGAGGAGTGAAAAGGGCAAGTGGTGACACAGTAAGGGGGAATGGGTTTAAACTGAGAGTAGAGTTAGATCAGGTGTCAGGAAGAAATTCTTCCCTGAGGCCGTGGCACAGGGTGCCCAGAGAAGCTGTGGCTGCCCCATCCCTGGAAGTGTTCAGGACCAGGTTGGATGGAGCTAAGAGCAACCTGGGCTAGTGGAAGGTGTCCCTGCCCATGGCCAGGAGTGGGATGGGATGAGCTGAGCTTTAAAGCCCCTTCCAGCCCAGCCCACACTATGATTACATAATTCTATGATACAGTTTACTACAAATCATTGAATGAACACTATTTAATTTCTCTGAAGCAGAACTGTTAAATAAATTGGCTGTAAAAGAGTTGTGAAAGACTGCTGGTCTTAATTGAAATAAAATACAGAAGGAAACATAACTCTTAAGCCAGACTTTAAAACTGGGTTATCAAAATTTGAACTAAACCTTCTAATTGTCTTCTGTTTCAGGAGCTGTACTCCTGGGTGCCTTACATGAGCATGATGTGTGTATTTGCCTTCATCTTGAGCTTTGGGCTGGGCCCAGGTACTGCACAGGAGCGTGTGTGAGTGGGGGAAGGTCTGGGAGGCCTGAGGTGTCACACAGCCAAGAAGCCTTTGCAGCACAGCTGCTGCTGCTCTGGCTGAGGAACACAAGTGAGACCATCCTGTAGCCCACAGCTGAGGCTTACCATGCATGATTCTGGGGCAGTTATGTGTGAGGGAGGGCTTACTTCTGTCCTTCAGAGCACAGGTGTTCTACACTCCTGCTCCCTGATCTGTGCTGCTGAAATGGGGCTGTGTTTTACTGGGAAACTTCCTGCAAGGGCAGTAGCCTCAGAATTGTGCTGTTAGGAATTATAATAGATCAGCTAGTAGCATATTCAAAAGCAAGTCAATCTTTTGTAGCATTGGAAATACCTCAAATGGACATTTAGCACAATTCTCTGTTCTGTTTCTGAACCATCCCCAGGTGGCATAACAAACACCCTGACAGCTGAGTTATTTGTACAGTCCTCACGTCCTGCTGCCTACATGATCGCAGGGACTGTGAGCTGGATTAGTTTCTTCACAGTTGGAATGCTCTTTCCCTTCATAGTGGTGAGTATGCACAGCACAATTTCCATTTCACCTGCTCCCAGGTTCCATCCCATTGCTTGTATTGTATTATATTCACTTGTATATATAATTGACACTTGACCAGGATGCACACTGCCCCTCAAATGAGTTTAACTAGATTCAGTCCCTCCTAAAAGTATTTTTTACACCTCACAAACCCCAATATAACATGACAAATGAAAAGTAAAAGGAATGAACTGGAGGGTAACGTTCATGTTCAGATGAAAAAAAAACAGAGAAGGTATCAAAAGCAGAAGAACTTAACCAGGTACTGAGATTTAGATAAAACATTTTTTAATAGTGCCTTGTGCTTTTATGGCAAAGTAACATTGAGGTGATACCTGTGGTCAGTAAGTCACATCTCTGAGAACTTGCTGAACTGACACAGTTCTGTAAGCAGAAGATTATTAAGAAAGGCAAGACAGGTTTTCATCTCCAGCTTTGTATTTTTAGTTTTAGCACATATTCTTGACAGCAAAACCGACAGGAACAGCATGCATCTGGGTATCTGGATCTGCCTGTCCTTTCTTCATGGCTGAGCTCTGCTTCTCAGTAAGATAGTTGGTTTTTTTAATGTACAGTATTGAAAAATATTAATATTCAGAGAAAGTTAAATTATATAGTCTTAAAAATATGTGACAGCTAAGTAGCAAATGTTGACTTTAAATTGTGACATTTGACTGTTTAAATGGTTTATCTTATTTTTAAAATAAAAGTCTGTTGCACAGCACTTGACAGTCTTTTATCTAAAAAGTTACAGGTGAAGATTAGGTTAAATGACTCCTTTTAGAAAAACATCTGAGCAGCAATGTTAAGTGTAAATGGAAACAAAAAGCTTATTTTCTCAAACCTACTGTTATTACACTTGAAATATGTTGCAATCACATTTATTTTCAGAATGGACTGAAGCAGTATTGTTTTGTGGTGTTCTTACTGGAGTGCGTCTTTGTTGCTGCTTTCATCTTCCTCATAATTCCTGAGACAAAAAACAAATCCTTTCTGGAAATCAAAAAGGAATTTCACAAGCTTAATTTTGGAAGAAATGCCAGGAAAAAGGAAACGGAGCTTTATGAAAGAAGGCAACTTCAAGATGAATTTTTAAAGATTTCTGCATAATTTCACAGATGCAACCGAACTTTGGTGAGAATTATGAACCTTGTAATACATGATCAAGTGGCTTATTAAATCTTCCTGTGTATTTAGAGGAAGTGTAACTAAAGGCACGTTAGTTCTGCTGAAACGCTGTTAAAACGTGTATGCTGAAATACAATTAACAATATATTGTATTATCCACAGAAAACTTCATCTTTAGCTGTAACCTGCTGCTGTAGGGATGCAGAAATGCCAGGGAGGATGTTCAGTGAGCCCCTCTGGCAGATTTCTGCAGATAATTCAGCAACTCTTCGTACATTTCAAGCCCTGTCTTCAGTTTGGGTCATTGGGCGTATCCAAATGCTTTGCTGAGTGTAACATGGTGAGTTCTTGTTAAAACCCACACAAGAACTGATAACTGACAGCTGATATTTGAAATATTCCAGTTTATGTAGAAATAGTGGTATTTAGTTTCTGTTTTTCCACTTATGTAACTTTGAAAGCCTTAAAGACATTCCTCATCCAGTCCTACTACTGCACTGTGCAATGAAAGTACAGCACCTCTCTGATTAGTGGTATTTGTAATAAAAACTTGTATCCTGATAAAAGACTGACTGGAGTTTCAATTTGGTTATTTTTTTTCCCCCTAACCTAGCATCTTAACATTTTAAACCATGGAACAGGGTAAAACTACTTCTAGTTTTGGAGGTTAGTTCCCATCAGACTGAGATCTACATACCAAAAAGCATGAAGTGGCAGAGAGGACAGATGACAGGAATTAAATACTTTTAACCTTTAAATTACAGGGAGCCTGCAGGACATGCTGAATGAGCCTTCTGCCCCCTCTCCAGTATTTTTTACTGGACTCTTTTTCAACTTAAAATAAATTCTTCACATGTTAGGAAGTAAGAAATCTCACATGTGGAGTTTGTGTGCCTCTCTGGTATTTGTTTCCATTTCTGCCACTGCCAGGACAGTACAACTTTTCCTGGATGTAAGCATTTCCAAATGCCATCTGTTATCCAAGTGCTGCAGCAAGCATGGAATTTCTTTTATATTTATTTTCCTCCTCTCAGAATTAAGCTTTTAATGGAAGTATAGGAAACAAACACCCTTGGTCCGATTTTGGTAACAAAACCATTTGTTTAATTGAAAATAATACTAACTCTTAATAGCTAAGAAGGCAACATCAGGAAGGGATCTTCTTGGCCTTTAGTTTATCCTCTATGTTTGCAAAATACTTCATTTTTGCTAGCAGCTTCTTGGCTTCTTGAAGATCATCTGAAATGAAATAAAACATTACTGGTTTACAGAGGGAGAGGTGAATTGGCATTTTCAAAATGAATCTCAAGATTTCAGTGACAGCACCTGCTTTAGTACCAAGAGTTGTGAGCTGCAAGGACTCACACTATTAAAACCATGCTGCCTGTTGTTTTAACCTCAGATAGTGTGGGAACATCTCAGCTCAAATGTTCCACAAAACCTGTAACAATGAACAATTTGGGAAAGAAATGTGAATGAATATATTCTTTAATGACTCCTGTAAAGTGGCTGCAGTATTGCTCTACCACGAGGCAAGACAAATGTTTTTGTTTAAAACGTGTATAAATAGACCAACTGACATAACTGAAAAATGCAAATGAGGAGGAGTCTGGTCTGGACAGTGCCAATTCCAAAACTGATATTGAAACAATTTCTGCTCAGTTAAAGGGGAGGGTGATTTATGATTTACAGACAAATGTAACTCCTCATAGGCAGGCCCAGCCAGCACCACCGTGATGTTTACAGTTACACACACCCACCCCTGCCAAACCTGCGGCATTCTGGACCTGGCACACAACCACAAAGGTTTCTTCCCAGCTTCAGAAGCTTGGGAATGGTTCAAGCTTGTGCCTATCCACTGGTTGTAGAATAAAGTTATGTTGATTACTGCACAGGAAGTCCCCAAAGCCTTATGCTGAACAGGCCTTTACTTGCCACACAGCAGCTGTGGCTTTCGCTGCCAAGAACAGCACTCACTGCTCTGCTGCAGCTCCAGAACTGCAGAACAACCCTCCCAAATTCAAGTGTGAAACCTCAGAATATGTCTAAGATAAAAGTCTGTCCTTCCCAGCATTCTGGGAGACACACAAAACAATTTCTTAGCATCTACATTCTCTCTCAAAATGATTATTTAGATGCAAGATGAATGGAACTTTTGTACTGGACTTTGCTTTTAATGTGAGGTCCTGAATTTCCCAAATCAGCAGGAATGTCAGTTTAGAAGTACTTATTCTAAATACCTAACAAAGAACCATTGTCAATGCAGTATTTCTATTCCATAGCTCAGGAAATATTTGCCAGTAAGAGAATGTGGAGCTTTAAGCATTTGACAAGTATGTATGGCAGCTAAAAACTTCATAAAATAGGTACCTTTTTCAAAAGCTGCAGTCACCTCTCTGGTCAGTTCTTCTTGCTTAACTGCAAAAAAAAAAAAAAAATTATTTTATTTACTTTTTTATATACTTAGGATATTTGATACCACTGCATTCTGACTGCCTGTGTTGGGAAAGTTCATTACTAGTTTCAGCCTTTGGGAGCCAAGTGAGTTTTTCATTATACTGCTGTCAATGCAGCTTTAATTATCATTTCAAACATGTATTTCTTTATTTAAACAGGCATACTGACAGCAATTCCAATGCACACCAATGGTCACTAATTTCCCAGCAATCTAACTTATTTTTGGTATATCAGTTTACCCTGCTACACTTAATTTTCTCCTGTGCTACTCAGTTTTTATTCTAGTTATTGTAATTGCTTTTAACACATAGCTGTTATTGCAAAGAATATATCAGTAAACCAAATGTTTTTGGTATCACCAACAATATAAAAAGAAATTTGCTTGTGAAAGGAGAATAACCACTTAATATAATGGCTGCCAGATGAAGAAGGTGAAAGAACTACAATGCATAAATAACCATAAGAACTATAACTGTATAAATAACATTATTCAGTATGGTCAGACAAGCATTTTATTCAACTTCATTCTGACAGGTTTTTTCTTTGGAACAATTGACTAACCTGATGAAGGCTGAGTAAATTCCTTTTTATTGTCTATATATATATTTATTTTGACATCAGAATAGGTTCTGTTATACAAATGTTCGCAAGACATGTAATGTTTAGGTGCATAAATAGGTAAAGTCAACACTGGAAAAGAGGGGAACAGGGCAGAAGCTTTTGCAGTGAGTCAATTCCAGACGAACACAAATTGAAGACATTACAAGAAATATACCAACACAGTTTAAAGCTTTCAGACTCATGTATTACACAAGATTCAGTGTATTAGTTCTGTACAAACCCCTCAAGTCATAACCTACCTTTAATTGAAGTTTCAATTTCTTCAAGGTTATCCTTGTTTTTGGACTCTGCTAGTTTCTCATTAATTTCCATGACTTCCGTAAGGAATGCTGAGTCTGTATCACAGTCTGTCTCTTTTGCTGGCTCCACTCCACTCAGCTCCAGCTGGCAGAGGAAATGGGAATTTGAAAATAAATATTCCCACATCCGTTTTTATGGAAACTATTTTCTTTAATATTAAGTCTCTTAGAATCACAGAATTTCTAGGTTGGAAGGGACCTTTAAGATCATCGAGTCCAGCCCATGTTCTAACACCTCTTAGTGGGGCATACTCAGATTCACATTCAATAAACCTACAGTGCACTGCGTCAGTCTGAAAATTAACTCCATACATAGTCTGACCATAAAAATCAGCAGTTACCCAGACAAAAAAAAAACCATAAAAAAGGCTGACATGGGTCAGACTGAAATTCTGAATGAGCAGCCATGGCCAAACACTACATGTGATGTGGACGACAAATTACTGTGAGATGAGTAGCAAATGATTAATGCTGATTAATTTTTGGAGAAACTTGGTTCTGGTCTCCCTTCAATCTCTGGTGATTCTCTTCAGGGGAATGCAAATTAGCACATGAAGGACTGAATCGAGGGTGGGATCCCTACCAGCCCCCAGGGTTAGTTAGAGAACACTGCAATACCTAACGGAGACCTTACTAGATAGAGGCCCCGGCTCAGAGGGTTCAGCAGGGTCTGGTAGGCCTTGTTGATCAGGGAAGAGTGTTGCTCAGAGTAGTACTGCTCTTTCTGCAAATGGATGGCAAATAATCGGAAGCTAATAACAAGTGGCAAAATACACTTTGTTACATGCGGAACGCCAGCGTCCCCACATCGGTCGGTGTGTGGAACGGAGAAGGCTCTGTGCAGCGGGGAGCTGTGGCACTGCACTCAGCTAAGGCCTGACGAACCGCAGCGGCCGCTCATCGTCCGCCTCCACCGCAAATCCGTGCCAGAGCCTCTTCTGAGCACCGAAAGACAAACACAGGCGAATCCCCTCACTCCCCGAGCGGGAGAGACGTGGGGACTCGACACTGCGACCCCGCCACGCATCCCAACGCTAAAGGCGAGCTCCTCCGGCGGTCACCGAGCCCCGCGGGCCCCTCCCGGCCCGGCTCCCCCGCCCGGCCCGGGGCTCACCGGCGGCCTCTTGCCGAAGCGGTCGGGGTGCACGGCGCGCTGCAGGCTCCGGAACCGCCGCTGCAGCTGCCCCGGGTCGATGCGGAAGGAGCGGTCGCTGCAGGACACAGGGCGGGTGAGAGCCGCGGCCGGCCGGGCTCGCGGCCGCCCCGCCCACACTCACCAGTCCATCAGGCGGAAGAGGTCAGGCCGCGGCGCCGGCGGCTGCAGAGCCTGGCAGCCGGGGCAGAAGTGGAGCGGCCCATCGCCGCTGGGGAGCGGAGCTCCGCAGCTCCAGCACGGCGGCCCCGGGGCGCGGCTCAGCGCGGCCCCGCGGAGCGCCAGGCGCGCCCAGCCGAGCCGCGCCCCCGCTCATTGGCTGCGCTCGGGGCGCGCGCGCAGCGCGCACGCCGGCCGCGGCCCGACCCCCGCGTGCTCCGGGAGCCGTGAGTTCGGGTCCCGCTCCGGCCCGTCCCCGCTCCCTTCCCTGCCCGCCTCTCCCGGCCCGGGGCCGCCGCAGGCTGCTCCCCCTGCTTCTCCCGGGACGGCCGCGCTGTGCCGCCGGGCACGGGGCCGCAGTGCTCGGTGGGGACGGCGGGGCCGTGGTGCCGGTGTCGGTGCGGGGCAGCAGTGCTCTGGCGGGCAGGGCCGCGCGGTGCGAGGCGGCCGCTGGGGCCCGGCCCCGCCGTCTGAGCCTTTAGAGGGAGGCTCGGGCTGGACGCGAGGGAAAGCTCCTGTATGGAAAGGACTGCACAGGTAAGAGGTGGGGCCAGCATCCCTAGAGGGTCCCGCAGCCGTGTGGATGTGGGAGCAGGGCACGGGGCACGGTGGCACTGGCGGTGCCGGGGAGCGGTGGGATTCGCTGGCCTCTCTTCTCCAGCCCGGATGGTGCCGTGGTTCGGCTCTGTCTGCGCCTCGCCCGTGTCTGTAAACACCTGTAACGAGCGGGACGGGGGAGGCAACCTGGGAGCTGCCGTGGGTTTATGGCTCGCAATGAAATGTAGCAAAGCGATAAGGAGAAGTATGCATTAAACTGTATGGCAACCAGCTAAAAACCCATGTACAGCTGGTAAGGTTGGAATGCTCATGAGCCGGCTGGGGCAGGGGGGCTGGGGCAGCGTTTGAGTGCAGAAGGAGGCACCGCGGGCTCTGAATTTCGGGCTGTTTCTTTCCGGGGCTGCGGTGAGTGTCTGGATCTGGCAAGGTTTTGTACACTTATTGTGAACAGGTGTGATAAATCTCTCGGGGGCTTTCAAGAAAACCTATGTCGCTTTGCAGTTCTTATGCCTTTCAGTTTTCCTCCTTGTGCTGGGGACCAGCCGTGGTCCCTTGCTCCGTGCGGGGATGCTCTGTCAGAGCGCAGCCCGTGCCTGTATGACCTCGGCAGCAATCCGGGAATTAATCAGGGTTAGTTCTGATTTAGAACCAGCAGAGGCCGCCCCACGTTGTCTTTTAAAAGGAAAACCATCCTGGTTCGCACAGTTCCTGGGAATTTGCTTGTAACCCAGACATGCACGCTTTGGTTGTAAGTTTTGCATCTTTGAGGCTGAGAATGGACTTGGACATGAATAGTGCGGTGTGTGAGTGTTTGCCAGTTTTACTTTGCTGTAGTAATTGCGGTTTCTTTAACATTCTCTTTGAAGCCAACATGTCTCGAGAGACTGGAAGTGAAGCACAGCAGTCTCAGAGTGCCCAGCAGCCACAGAGTGGTACCAGTTCTTCCAGTGGGTCACAGAGCACTAGTCAGTCTTCCTTAAGTTCTGGGACTCTCAGTTCCTTGGACACTGTTCCCACTCAGGAGCTTCCGTCCATCCCTGAGGACCAGGAATCTGAAGAGCTGGTTCCTCAGCCTTGGGGTCGACTCTTTGCACTTGGAAAAGGTTTCAGCAACTGTGGTAGGTGCATGCTGTAATAAATCTCTTGGTTTCTTTGTAGGATCTCAGAAAAGATCTGAGCAGCTTGCTGAAGAGCAGTGTCCTTTCATTTTCAAATTAGTTACAAGCAAGTTTAGGTATGGAACTTCTTGCTATAATGTTTTATTCCATACTACATCCCAGTGTTTACGCTGAGTTCTCAGATACACAGCTGCCATTGACTTACAGAAATTCTGGGGTGTTCATATTCTTTGTTACATGCTTCATTTAAAACAAATTTTATAATTTAATTTATTTAGTTATATGTCTCTATATTGCTGATGGTGAACTGAAAAATACTACTGCTAAAGAGGGTAAAATTATTAAAGGACTTGACAGGGTGTGGTGCTTTGTATGAGTTAAGACAAACTTGATTCTACAGGAAGAATCTTGTCTCTGTTATCCTATCCATTACTATTTGGAATCATTCTGTAATGCCATAGTTATTAACTTCCTGCAACATTGTCTTCTCTCTCTGCTGTACCCGCCCCTCCTCTGCAGACTGTGTCAATGAGGAGTACTGGTTTGGGAGGGACAAAAGCTGTGATTACAGTTTTTCTAAGCTGGGATTGTCTGAGACTGGCTTCTACCAAAACTATAGCAAGAAGCACTTCCGAATTTTCAGGGTAAGTGCTAAAAATGTTAACTCTGTCTATTAATTCAAAAAGAGACTTTGGGGCAGAGATCCTGAAGAAATTAAAGTATCTTCAGGGTTGACTCCTTTAATGTGACTTTTGGCAATACCCCATTCATATGTTTTATGAAATAAACTCAGTCTCACTTCTTGAGTCAACAATAGTAAATTTCTAGTGTATCATGTCTTTATTGTAAAGTCATTTGTTCTTTACTGTCATCTTCCCCATTTTTTTTTCTCTTTGAGGAAATGGGTCCAAAAAATTCCTTTGTTGCCTACATTGAAGACCACAGTGCAAATGGGACATTTGTTAATAGAGAGCTCGTTGGAAGAGGGAGGAGGCTTCCACTGACACACAACTCTGAAATTGCTTTGTCTGTACATACCAATAAGGGTAAAATGTGCTTTAACTTAAGTAGATTTTTCATGTATTGACCAAGAGGTTGTTTCTGCATTAATTTGAGTATGTTTCTTGGGAGCTGAGCTGCTTCATGAGCACATCTCTTTAATAGGTGTTTACTACTCACATAAAAATTATCCATGTCAACCCCAGGAAAAAACCTGAAAAAGAAAACTTAAAGAAATATGCATCAGGTAGCACCTTACTAGAGTAGAAACTTTTATAGTTTTTTTTTTCCTTTTTTTGAAACCCTTTTGGGCTTCAATAGCTGTGCATATGATGGTGGGAACAGGGGAAACAGACTATTCAAGAAAAGTTGAAAAAACGCCCCCAGATACCTAAGCAGATGCATAATAAAAAGAAAATCCTCTTAAAAATAAATAGGGCTGGGCTTCTGTTTCTTTGTTTTTGATTTTCCACTAAGTGTCTTCTTGATTATTACTTCTCTTTGATCTTTGCTGGGACATTGAAATTTTTACTCCTTTTGTCCTTAAATGTAGTTAATTAGTTAAAGACTGCTGCAAATTTAATCCCAAAATGTAATTTTTTTAGCAATAAGATCACCTTGCTAACCCATAGCTGGTTTAATTTATAGCATATATTTAGATTTTCCTGTAGCAGGCAGTATTTTCTCAGTTATATTGTTGATTATAAAAGCTCACAAAACATAGCTGTTTGTTATAATAAAAATTTTAAACCTAGTAATAGGAAAACGATCTCCACTTGTCTTCCCAGTGTTTGTATTTTCTGATCTTACGGTGGATGATCAGATGACGTTTCCTAAAGAATTCAGAGAGAAATATATCATGTCAAAGACTTTGGGGAGGTAAGCATCCTTCTTCCCTCAGTAGAAAGGGTTAACTTCATTATCAGTATCAGTATCCTGTGCTGGAATTATTACCAGTATTAACTGAGCTGCTGTTTTAAAAGAAAAAAGGAAAAAATGTATGAATGATAACATGTGAATATGTTCTTGACAACAATTTAAACAGGAATTTTGGCTTTGTCTCTCTAATTGGTTTGGGGTTTGTAACCTACCACCACCTGCAAAAACCAGGTTTTGCTTTGTTTTGGTTGGGGTTTTTTTCTGTAGAAGGGAATGGAGTCTGTAAATTCTTACTGTGTTTTTAAAGTTTGCATATCAATTTACTCAGTTATTAGAAGTAGAAGGAAGAACTTTATGTCAGAAGACAGCTTCCTACAACATCACTGCTGAGGCCTTCAGATGAAAAGGAAAAGAACTGTCCAAGAAAAAGGAGAGAGAAGCTATTTTAAATGGGGGCTATTTTTTGTCTTTTGGAAACAGTTGGTCAGTGAAGAATCTGGAGGTGGATAATTAAGTAGAAACAAATCTGAGTGGAAAACAGAAGAATTTATTTCTGTAAGATAACTGCTATTTAGTAAAAATACAAGTATTGTCATATCTGTTCCTCAGATTTGTGCAATTCAGTGTCAAGAGAACTCATTCCTAAGTTCTCTTCTCCTACATGCCTTTGCATAAAGGAAATGCTGACAGAGCTTGTCCTCCCTGCCTGCCAGCACTTCTGCTACAAACAGAGCATGGACTCCTGCAATCCTGAACGAATGGCCCTTGACAAGACTTGTGTCTAAATAGACTTTCTAACTCTTGAATGTTTCCAGAGAAGTGCTGTAGATTTTCTAACTGTTGAGTACTTCCTCAGAGCAGGCAATGTGCCTTATTCAGAAAGTTAGAAAGCAGCCAGCTCCAAATTACGCTTTCATTTGCCTGCACTTGTTACACAGATTTTTGACAGAGCTGTGCTCTTGTTTCAGTGGTGCCTGTGGAGAAGTCAAACTGGCATTTGAGAAGAGCACCTGTAACAAAGTTGCAGTGAAAATCATCAATAAACGGAACTTTGTGGCAAGTGGCCTGAGTGATGAAGTATTGTTGTCTGTCTGTCTGTCTGTCTTGGCCGCCTTGCAGCAGCCTTGGAATATTTGGTAACTTCCCTGACTCCTCAGCTGTCTTCAAATGAGGATTTTCTTACTCAATGTCTTCAGTGTTGAATTTAAAAATGCTTTTTGATCTTGTATGATGTGCAGAATTCTTGGTTTTATTCCTTGACCACATTCCATTAGGTTCATCATTTAGGACTGTTAGTGGGATGTATACAAGGGGTGGTGTGGAGTCTTGCAGGGTTTGGTTTATGTCCTAAAATGCACCAGATAGACACATGATAACCAGCAGAGTCTTGACCAAAAATGTACCAATGAAGCTAATTTTGTTGAATGTTCCATCATAATACTTTTTAAGAAAATTGTATGGAGCCTTTTGGGAAGGTCTAATGGCAGGAGCCATAACTTGGAGAAGAGCAAAGACAACTGGCTGAAGATGCTGTTGTGAATTATAATTACTAATACATGTTCTTCTACAAAACAGACACAGGAGTATATCTGGAATGTTGTGTATGGGTTAAGTTGTGTGTTCCAAGATGATTGATTTGGATTGGAAGAAGAGCAAAAAAAACCCCTGCTGAGCTGATTTCATTAGTTGAGTCTAAGCCACGGGTTAGAGAATCTGTTTATCTTATCTTGCAAAATAGTAGCATGTAATTTTAGGTTGGCCCATCTGCAAAGCATCTTGGAGGGAGAAAAGCTATTTAAATATATGAGCAAAAAGAATTCTGTATTTTTTAATTGGGAAGTTAGTTGGGGATTTCTAACCTGCAGTGAAATTACATGGCTGGAGCAATATCTCACTCCAGATATTGACAGCACTCTGTTTATTTAATTCACTGAAGGTATCTGATCATTTTGTGGAAAAGAAATTGTATGTTATGGTCACTTAGAATAGCAAAAGGCTATTCTCTTTTCTGGTACTGTCTCTTATTTCTCATATGTCTTATTCCAGAACAGCTCTGTCTTACCCAATATGGTATTTGATTCTTTTAATAGAACCCAGGTTTAAATATCAATACAGAAATTGAAATTTTGAAGAAAATAGATCATGTGAGTATTACTGTACATTTTTATTATTTTTTGCTCCCTCCTGTATGTATTTGTTTAGTTTACTGACCTTAGTGTAGTAATGAAAGAGCAATTTTATCCATTCAGAAATGTGTTAAAGGAGATATATTATTTCCCTTGTAGATTATTGAATGAGTCTTTTTTTCTTCTTTTAAGTGTATTATATCCTAGCAGATTTGAGATTTTAAAGCTTGGAATAACTGAGATATAAATTTGAGAAGAAACATCACAGGAGAAGTTTTAACTGAGCCCCTGTTGCAGAAATTTTTATTTGATGCAAGTTTTTGTAAATGCTGCAAAATAACTAAATGTAAAGACTAGTTTTCACTGGCAGTTTCTTGAATTTGTATCCCCTCTTTCCTCTGCATGTAAAATAGATAAAATGTTGAGGGTGTGGTCTGCAAGTCACTTGTGTTAAGTGTTAGCTTAAGTGACCTGGTTTGAAATAGTGAAATAAGAACTTCAGGATTAATTTTTACAAATTATTCTATTTTGTGTGTCTCTGTGTTCCCTTTTCTGTTAGCCTTGCTTAATCAAGATTAAAAATTTCTTTGAAGCAGAGGATTACTACATTGTTTTGGAACTGTAAGTAACCTGTTTGAAAGTAAATGCATAAAATGAATTTTTTTTTCATAGCCACAATGAACTATGGAGGTTTTGCTTTTTTTATTTTGTTTTCCTTTTGCTGGCCTCCACTTTTCTCTAAACCTTTGTAAGATTAGGAGCTAGGATAACCAGGAGAAATCATCCTTCTGTGCTTTATAGGCACTCAGGGCCTGGGTGTTGTTGTTGTTGTGGATTGCTGCTATTTTTTATTTTATTTTATTTTTGAGCTCATAAAAGGGGGCTGATCAAAAATCATATAACAACTCCCAGTGAAGACTCAAGAGATTGACCTTACCTCAGCCATGCATGTGCTGTGTTTAGGATGTTGCTCACTCATTTTCAGGAATCTGTTCTTTCTCTGTAGCCAGAATAGCCAATTGTTTTGGTCTTAGTCTTGTCTAATGAGAAATCTTTTGGAAGTTATATGTTGGCTTGTTAACCTGCATTTGTTTTAGGATGGAAGGAGGAGAATTGTATGACAGAGTATCAAGGCCAGTCAAGATGAAAGAAGATATCTGCAAGTTGTACTTTTATCAGATGCTGCTGGCAGTAAAGGTACAGAACCGTGAATTTTACCAAAAAAAGTCACTAAGATGAATTTTTCTGTCACTTGCCATTGCTGAAACCCAAGCAAGCAATCAGCACAGCATTCTTAACAAGTTGGTTTAACAAGAGAGAGACAGAAAAGCAGAATTCCTGCAAAGGTGACACAGAATGTGGGTCTGCACACTGTGCCTGCATGAGACTTGACACTTGAAGAATAATTATTTCTAAGGTGCTTTTTTGCTTCTTTGTGATGGTGTTTTGGTGTGGGTTCTTTTGTTTTGTTTTGTTTTCATTTTGCTTTCTTTTTTTAAGGGACAGTGCCATGTTAGGGAGCTTTAAATGTTTGACCTCCTGTTACACAGCCATTTCAGTTATCCTGCCATTGCCATGAGAAAAAATTGAAAGCTTTCATTTTAAAACAAGTTAACAGTCTGGTTCTCCTTAATTTCCCATCTGTATGTATTTAGTATCTTCATGACAATGGAATTATACACCGAGATCTAAAGCCAGAAAATGTGCTACTTTCATCTTCTGAAGAGATATGTATTGTAAAGGTAAGGAAAATTACATTTCATGTTAATGGAGAAATTTGGGAGTGTTCCTTCACATTCTTACTGATATTTCATTGAACACAGCCAAAAAGGTATTATGGAATTAGTCATACAAACCATGAAATAACTTGAAACACAGGCCTTTTTTTTCATAATTGTAATTTTACTTTTATGGATATTTCAACCCATACACTACATATGTATTTTCACATGTCAATGATTTTTTTCCCCAATAAAATCTAAATTCTTGAATTATAGACAGCATTCCCACAAATGTCCAGGCTGTGTGGTGACAGTGATGTTTTCTGTTGTTGTTTTGGTTTTTTTTTTGAGGGGGGGTAGGGGTGTGTGTGTATGAATTAGAGTTGTGGATTTTCTTTTGTGTTGTTTTTATTTTCCCCCAGAGAAAGCATTGACTGTATTTGCATGCTGAAATGCTTATTTTTCATGTAAACTCTTCTAATAGGCTACAATACCTTTATTCTGTAGTTGTCCATTTATATCCAAATCTTAGAGTATTTTTTGCTAGTGTAAGTTGATCCTTTGTCATATTTCTCCCTCTTCCTCCCCCTTAATAATGTTTGGGGTGACTTCTATTCATAGTCATGTACTGGAACTGGCTTGGAAGGAAGAAACTTAATGCTACCTCCTGATGTATGTCTACAATGTGATGTGTTCTAGTACAGCCCATCCTAATATGTAATGTGGTGTTACCATTTTTAAATACAAGATTACAGATTTTGGACAATCCAAGATTCTTGGAGAAGCTTCTCTTATGAAAACATTATGTGGTACTCCCATGTATCTTGCTCCTGAGGTTCTAAATTCACTTGGGACTGCTGGATACAGCCGAGCTGTGGACTGCTGGAGTTTAGGAGTTATTCTTTTTGTATGGTAAGATCTTGTGTAGATGTACCTTCACTGGGCAGTCTTTGACATACATGGCTTGAGACTTGGCAACTTCAGTGTCTGTATGAGGAAGGGAAAGTTTAAAACTCTACAGTATAAAAACACTGCCTTAAAATGTGTGATTTCAGTGTTTCATTTGCTATGAGAAATTCAGTGTTGTTTAACTTCTTTTCTTTTATACAGCTTGTGTGGATATCCACCATTCAATGAGCAAAATACTCAGCTCTCTCTGAAGGATCAAATCACTCGTGGAAAGTACACATTCATTGCAAAAGAGTGGAAGCATGTGTCAGACATGGGTATGACTCCAGCACAGTGGGTAGCAAAATATCTACCTCTTTTCTTGTAGTTTTTATTTTCCTTTATCCTCCTTTCAGCGGTATGGCACATTGTTTGTTAATATGTTTAGTTTTTAAGCTAATATGTTAAAAATATTTTTTGAAGTTCATAGTTAAAGCATTAGAGCACATACTTTATTATTGAAGAGATTTCTTAGTAGCATTTAGCATAATTAACCACACAAGTATAGAGTTTGTGGGCACATACATCTATTTCTCCTCTTTTCACTTTTTCTTCTGACACTATCAAGCTGGTCTACAGACTTTGCCTAAAGATTCTTCAAGTGTTGAACCAAAAATACCAGGAATTTAAGGAATAAGAGTTAGAATTCAAAAAAACAAACGTTCCAAGAGAGTCCTTTCATGGTGCTAGTCTTTGAGCTGAAAGTGTCAGTCACATTTGAGGAATCATCTATTATGTTTGGCCCACTGTAAGTGAAGTAGTCTGTGAAACTGAGTTTTTGCATAGCAAACTAAAATGATGATAATTACTGTCTGTGTTCTTTTAGTTTTTCAGGACATTTTATCTGCACAAAATAATTGTAGTATTTACCTTGGACACTTCTTTTTATCTGCAGAGGAGTTTCTAATAAATTATGTGGTCATCCTTTGTCTAATACACTCATCAAATATAACTTCTTCCTGAATAGTTTGGAGCTTATTCAGTATTAAATCAGACATTCATGAGAAGGGAAATTATGTTAAGATTGTACATACTCCTACTGATATGTATTCAGAATAATCTGATCAAATGAAAAGTAAATCTTGCTGAAATTCCTTTATGGGAGATTTGGAGTAATGAAATACAACATAAATGCCATATTTTTCACAGTGTCTACTAAGCAGCTTCCTAAGAAGATGAAAGTTTATGTTGAGCATACATGTGTATGTCCTGTCTCTTCTCTCCCACTTTCCCAGATGGATAATCTGCTTTCCAAGACACTGTAAACCAGGATAAATTAAGCTGTCTTTGCTTTTCCACAGCAATACTGAAGCTTTTAGGGAAGTGCTGAGCCTCATGTGCATGCTCAGAACATAAACTGTGTATATGATAAATATACCTAAGGGTAATTCTGGTATACTGAGAGGTGTTGAGTCATGTGCATGTGAAGGGGAGATGGTTGCAGTCTGCAGCCCTTCCCATGCACAGAAAAAGAAAAGGGATCTGCCCAGCCTGCACCTGTGTGCATTGCACTGAAGGGGTGTAAGGCACATTGTCAGAGGGAGTTTTGGTGTAGGCAAATTTCAGGTAATGAGTGTATTGATTACAGCTCATTTTATTGTCTTAGCTCTGGATCTTGTGAAGAAGCTGTTAGTAGTGGATCCAAGCAAACGTCTTACTACAGAGGAGGCCTTAGAGCATCCTTGGCTTCAGGTAGGAATTGAGTTTTAAGTGAAAGCTGTGTTATTTGAGGGATAACTTGTCTTGTGTTTTCAAAGATTTAGTCCCTGTAGAGAGACTGCAAAAGCAGCATGGAGTAGTCTCCTGAATACCTCCTTTCAATACAACAAGCAGCTTCTGCATCCCTTGTGAGACACCTCTGCCCAGAACCCTTGCACATGTGAGATCAAGACGTGTTTCTTAGAGCCCCAGTCTGACTGTGGCTCTGGTAGGAAGGACCTCTCCTTCTGAGCACTGGAACTGAGCCCCATCTCCTCAGATGTTTGTGTGGGCAGGCAGTGCACTTTGTTTCTGGCAAGCATCCAATGCTAGTTTGTTTTTACTCTGCTGTGCAGGAATAAGTGTCCCTGCTTTGGGAATCCTCTGAGTAGGAAGTGATGGTTTCCCTGCCTCCTGTTACAGTCTAATTAGGTTTGAGAGGGGTAGTCTTTAGGTGGTCTTTACTTAATTTTGGCAGAGGTACCCACTGAACCTATGAGATTTCTTGAATATTTTTGTTTGAAGAGGCTGAAAAATGTCACCCAGCCTACATCTGAGCCATGCAACAGGTTCTGTTTATTCACACCAAGCACAAGGCTATTCCTGTTCCCCCACTGGGAACAGGAGAATTTCAGAGGCTTTGGTAAAGAGCATAAGAAATGAGGGAAGCAAGGGAGTATCCCTCAGTGCTCAACAGCTGATAGTGTTCTGAGACAAAAAACATGTGTGGATTACTTTTTAAAGTGATTAACTTGTCTTGATTATGCTCGTGGGCATCAGGAAGCATTTCCTGGCATTCATGGGTTTTACTTACTGTAGTTTTGTATGTAACATTTATAGTTAGTTAATCAGATATAGATTCTTATATTTGAATTACTAATCTGAGCAGAAAAAGTTATTCAGAAACCATGCAACACTGATTTTAAAAATTGCTGGTATGCATAAGGGGCAAGGGGAAATAGATGACTGATTTAGATGAGCTAAGAATTTAAGATATTTCAGTATATGTATATATATTCAAGTTTTTATTAACTTGATTTTATATTCCATGTAAGGCCATCTCTTACTGTTAAGTTTAATTTTGAAGACAGGACAGAAGGTTCCAGAAAACATCATAGCCATAAATCCAGATGTCATCTAGCACTAAAAAACCAGCTGAAATCCTTAGGACCTCAATGATCTTTATTTCTAATTGTCTCTAGCACTGAATGTCCCATTCACTTCTCTTTGAGTTTCCCAATCTTTGCCATTCCCTTAAATATTCTATATACTACTTAGATGCTGGTTTGTTTTGCAGGATGAGGATATGAAAACTACATTTGAACAGCTACTTGCTCAGACACGTACCAATATGAATCCACCAGAAACATCAAAAATGGTATGTGCAGTAGATATTTGAAAATTAATATTTGATGTACAGAGAAACTAGATTTTGAAGTAATCTTTAATAAGAAAAGCAGTTCATTTTGAGACTTTAGAGAAATGTATCCTTGGGCTGTATGGTTAGTTCTGTTTCCTGAAGAGCATCCATGGATTTCCATGTTTTGTCAACACTTTGTTTAAATGTATAGAAACACTTGCCTAGGCTTTAAAGGATTATTCCTATATTTAGAATAAAATGGTTGAATGTATTTCTTTTTAATGGATTCAAGTCACTAATGTTTAGTATTGAAGTAAAAATTCTCATGCTGGTGCAAGGTTAGGGGACAGCATTGTGCCATTCATCAGCGGATGCTAATAAGGAAAATTATGGACAGTAGCTGTTTGAAGCTGGGAGCAATATCTTATGTGAGAACCATCAAATATAATTAGATGGATCTTGGGAGAGAAACATGTGTTGGTTTTTGGTCACACTGTCCAACACCTCTAGTTCTGGAGCAAGCAGAAAGTCAGGTTCTGCCTTACCTGGTTTCCTGGAGCCATCCTCGTGTGTTTTTCTTCCAGCCAACCACAACGAGAAAGCGTCCCCATGAGAATGAGGAAGACAATGGCTCTGCTAAGCGTGCTGTTCCTTCTACCTCCTATCAGAAAGTGAGGTGAAAAGGAAGAGAAAATGACTTTGTTAATGACAGCTTTTTTATGGAGAGCAGAATTTTTTATTAAGAAAAATCTTAATAATGGAATAAACTGTTGAAGATGTGTAATTTTCAAATAAAAATAACTTTGTAAGACTGAAGTGACTGCTGTGCATGCATGAGAATCTGCACAATTAGTCATGTTCTAGTCCATCCAGCTGTCTGACTCGAGGAAAGTATCAGAAAAACTCCTGAACTAAGTTACTAACACTTTTTTAGGCTAGCTTCAACCCCACCTATATTCTCTCTTCTTTTCCAATTTCTAGGTTAGGCATGGAAATAATGCTTAGTCCTAACAGATGAAGAAGGAATACTAAACTTGCTGAGCTTTGCCTGAGACACAGCATTACCTGACACAATGCTGCCCACAGACTTCTGAGGACACTTAGACTATTCAGTTGAGATGTAAAACTTCTGATGGACCTTGAGGTGCTCTGGGCTTCAGGTAAAGCTCCACAGTGAATGCTGGACTGGCAGAATCACAGCATAGTGCACTGGTGTGGGGCTGATTGGCTTCCAAAGCAACAATTCCCATCTGCATGGTGTTCTAACGTGTGTGTACCATGTTCATTTCCCAGAGGAGGGATGAGTAAGAGGAAACATGATAACAAGAGATGAAATGAAGATGTGTGAATTCCTATCAGGGAAGAACTAGGAACTGAACTGAGAGAGGAAAAACTTGCTTGCCTGTTAGGTGAAAATTTTGAACTGTGTGCTGCTTACTAAAGGATTATTAACTTCATAACTGACTGAAAGAACAGTTTAGTAACTCTGTTCTCCAACATGCACTTCTGGTTAAAGGCATCTACTCTAAGTTGATTTGTAAAGAATAAAACCTAATGCATTATGGAATAAACCCATGTCAGATAGGAGGAATTAAGATATTCATGAATCATGTTTCCTGTATGTGCCCCTTGCAGAGATCTTGTGTGTTTTGATATATTTGATGTTAACCAATGTTAATGATAAAATGCTGATTCTTGTACATTGATACTTGTTTTAATTGATTGGATGGAGAATCATCCATGGGCATCTGGATGGAAACAATACCACTGATTGCAGTCTACTCTAGAGGCAGTGGGGTGATGGAACAAAGGTGTGTCTGTCCTTGGGGATGTGCCCTTGGGTGCAAATCTGTCAGTGGCACATGCTCAGGGAGTTCTGGTGGTTGTTGCAGCTCATTTGAAGTAGAAGGGAACACAGCTGCCATTTGCTACATAAAAGAATCACAGGCTGCACTGAGCCAGATTTGTGTCCTTGTGTAGTACAAAAGCTGATACCTTTGGGCTTTGGTTACCAGTTACTTTAAAAAGACCTGCATCATTGCTGATGAGGAGGTAACTCCCTAGCTCCTACTTACACTGTTAATTTGTTTTTAGATAGAAATAGAAAACTTCCATAATTTATTCCTCCATCTTTTTTTACATCCCACAGTTGTTAAATAATCAGTAACTGCTTTGCTTGGGTGCTAAGATCTGCTTTCCAATATCCTAAAGTTGATTCCACTCATTTGATGGCAAGCCTTTGGGCTGCTGGCCACGTGTTCATCATTTGATTGCAGAAAACCTTCTGAAGTTTCAGACTAATTTTTTTCTATGGAAGAGTAAGTTTCACTATGGTGAAGTGGCATCCAATTTTCAGATAGATAAGAAATCCTTTCTTTATCACTTATTACCCGCAGCACAAGAGTCTTCAGCATAATCCATTTTGCCTCTTCATTTCAAGATGCTGGGATGGGTCACAGCATTTGGAAGACTTGGGTTAACCAAAGTGCTGAGGCTGCTGTGCCTGGCCAGTGCGGTGTCATCCGTGCCCAGCATCACCACCGGCGGTCCCTGTGGGCCCCTCTTACTCTCGGGCTGCCGCTGCTTTTGGCCGACGGTCCCCTCCCGTCTGGCGACAGAGCGGCGCTGGAGCCGTATCCTCCGTGAGGACAGAGCTCGGCCGTGTTCGCGGAGAGGCGAGCGCTGCTCTTGCCGGAGCCCGCCGAGGCGCGGCCGAGCCGCTGGCCGTGTCCCGGGGCCGGCGCGGCCGGGGGAGCCCGGGCGGCAGCCGCAGGACGTCCGGCGCGGGCCCGGCGCCGGGCGCCGTCGGGCGGGGGTGCCCGGGGTCCGGGCGGAGCCCAGCCCCGGGGCGGGGCCGGGGCACTGCGGGTCCCACTCAGCCGGGCCCGGAACGTGGCGCCGGGGGCCGGAGTGGGATCGGCCTGGCGGGGGCGGCGGCGGCCCCGGCCCCCGCAGGAGGAGGAGGAGGAGGAGCAGGAGCGCAATGGAGCAACAGGCGCCGCCGCCCCCGCCGGGGGCCGAGGCGGTGGGCCGGGCTCGGCGGGAGCAGGACGCGGAGCCTCCCCGAGTAAGTTGACGCCGGACGGGCAGCGCTGGAGCGGTCGGGAGGCGGGAAGGAGCCGCGGGCCGGGCCGGACACGGGCGGCGGGGGGAAGCTGCGGGGCGCGGGCTGGCGGCTGTCCCGGCGCGGAGCGGAGCCGAGGGGGCTCGGCGGGGGCGCAGGCCCGGTGGCCCGAGGCGCGGCGAGGGGCCGGGCGGTCGTGGGGCAGCTCCTGGCGGGGCTCCGGGGACAGCAGGCCGAGCGCTCGGCTCCCTTCGCCCTGGGCACGTTGGGGTGCCCGAGTGACCCCGCTGCCTGGGAGCCCGGGGCGGGCGGGGGTCCCGCCGCAGTCCCGGCCGGCTCCTGCGCCGTGAGGGGCGGCGGAGGGCCCGGGCCTGGCCCCGGAGCGGGGGCTGCGTGCCCCGAACACCGCCGCTAGCTGGAGCGGGACCCTCGCGAGCAGAGAGCTCGGATGTCGGCATGGGCATTGTGCTCGCTCTGGCGCCCCCGTAAACAAACTCCAGTCACGCTGAAATCTGCAAAGTTTGGAGGTAAGCGTGTCAGGTGTACTTGGCAGCACTGCGGAGCTCCTTACCCTGCTTCGGTGGTACAAAAAGTTGTTAGGAACTTGGTTATAAGGCCTTTGTCACTGGCAGAACTTAGAACCCGGAGACTGCACTCAGTCCGTATGTCTGGGGTGACAGCGGATGTCCCCAGCGTGGCTGTGTTCAGTCCGTGTGTCTGGGGTGACAGCGGATGTCCCCAGCGTGGCTGTGCCCGTGGCTGTATTCAGTCAGTGTCTGGGGTGACAGCGGATGTCCCCAGCGTGGCTGTGCCCGTGGCTGAGCGCAGGCTGGCGAGCAGTGATGCTCTCAGCCCGGGCAGCAGCTGCGCTCCCGGAGCTCGGTGTCACAGCCACAGGGATGTCCCTGGCTGTCGCCAGTGAACAGAGAGCTGAAATTCAGAGAGCCGGGTGCCTGTGCCTTCTTGTCCTTCCTCCTCTTCTCTTCTGGAGTTGTTAATGTTAGTGTCTTTCCTTTTTCTTGGAGGTTTTCACAGTCTTAGATGGCATCTCTCCTGCTGTGCAACAAGAGCTCTTCAGGTGCTAATGGAGCCCTTTACAGGCTCTTTGAAATGGATATGTGGCAAGTGGATAAATTCCTAAACGGATGAGTGGAAGTGCCTTGAATGTTACCCTAACACGTGTTCCTCGAGTGAGGTTACTGTTCATACCTGGCTTTCGCTGAATTACTGGTCCATCAATCCCTCGTTGCTGCCTCTTTCTCCCTCTGGCTCACAGACAGATCGGAGGGAGAGGTCTGTTTCCTCATTGATAGTTTGTGATTTAATTATATATATACATTTATATAATTATTGTTAACAGTAACTAGTTTTAAAAATTATGCATGAACCAAAAAGTACTGTTGAAATTTGGCTATGGATTGCATAGTTGTTATTGCAATTTTTAGCAACATGTAGCATGCCTTAAATTAGGGTGGATCTAACTGCTGTCACAAGTGCAGATCTCTCCAAACTCAATACTGAAAGCTCACAACTTTTTCCATTTTTAAAAAATTATTTAAGCAAAGCCATTTTTTCTAGAAAATCTTGTTTAAGCTCCAGTTAAGAAAAAAATCTGTTTCCTTCCTGTTGATAAGTTCATATCATCCTGCAGTGGCTTAAGCCTCTAGTTCTGGTGGTCTTTCATTTCTTTGCACACAATTTCTGTTGTAATTCTGCTCTGTTTAGGGGAAGGTTGCATGTGGTTGGCAAGGCTTCATATCTCTTCAGGAGAGTGGTACAGCCTGGCTGAAGTGCTGGCTGCTGGGAGGTTTCAGGGACACACTTCATGTACTTTATTTATTCTTGGGCTCTTGTAGAAGCCAATTTCTATTGCAGAAAAACAGTAATACCCCAGAATATGGAGAGAAACCATAAAACCATTTTACAGATTAAAATATAAGTTGTGTAGAAGTTTTCATAGAAAGGGAAGCTCAGTTACAGATTTAAGCTGATTTTGGAAACCTGTATTTAGCCTTAGTTACTGTCACTCCTTTTTTTTCTACTAGGGAACCTAGAATCTACTAGGAATGCCAGTTTTTCTGCTTGCCTCTTTTTGGTGTTTTCCTCTTCCTAATGCTTCAATAAGTATATTGAGCTATTTAGATAATTTCAAATATAAAAATTCTACATACCACACTTACAGTATATATTTATTAAATTATAAAGAAAATTTTTAAAAATTATCTTAACTATGGACGTGCCACCCAAGACATCATCAAATCAAATAAATAATTTGCATTATGTAGCATTAAATAAGAGGAATTGCATACAAACCAACAAGCTCTGAGGTGTAACATTGGTGTTTTGATAAAACATTTACTTTTGTACCACATTGTTTTCTTTAGTCCACTTGGAGCAGAATGTGGATTTGCTGTTATCTCTACTCACTTGTCTTACTGGAACTCACTGGGAATCTGTTCCCTATGGCTGTTCAGACACATTTTTCAGTGTGTATGGGCACTTCTTTTATTTAATGGATGTTCTGTAGAGAGGACTAAGTTTAACAAGCTTGATCAGTGGAGACAAAAGTTCTTGTATGGGAAGTTTTGCTGTATATTCCAGTTCCTGTTTGCTTTGGGGGTGGTTGGGAGTTCATTTCATCTTGAAAAAGACCAAGAAAGGTTGTGTGTGTTTCAACACTCCTCTTGCTTGGCCAGCAGGGTTGAATCCTGAGCACCTTCTCCCAGAGGACACTTTTTCACCAGTGAAGCAAATTTGTTGCTGAGTCTGATCTGAAGCAGATATTGTGGAAGCTTCTGTCTGACATCACAATAAGAGCTGATTTCTGCTGTCTTGTGCTGGTTTGGAGAAGTAGTGTTGAGAAGCTTGTGCCATCTTCTACTTTATGAGAAATACATGAGCTTCTAACTCAGACTTTCTCACTGGAACCTCTTCTGCACTTCATTAGAACCTTATTTGTTCTGCTAAGAAACTTCTTTAGCATTGGTTTAGTACATGCAACCACCTTCTGTATATTAGGCAGTCCAAATATGTGCATTACCATCACCTTCCACTGTGTTAACAGAAGAGGAGCAGTGGTGACTGGAGAGGGGATGACTTTGTAATGAGTACTTTTTGTGAGTTGGTACCATAATCATAATCTTTTTTTCATTTGTGGTTTGAGTGCCAGAGTGACTCAGTTTTACTGTTTCAGGGTTTTTTCTTTTACCTCATGATGTTTTACTGCCTTACGTAGTTCTCATGATAGCAGGAATTAAACAGTAACATATTCCACAAATTACCATCGTCGTTTCCTTTTTTTTTCACGAGATTGTTTAGCGTCACAGGATATTAGAGGCAGAAACCACTTCACTTGGACCGAGAGGATGTGTCCTCATGGATTCTCCTTGTTGTTACAGACTCACAGTGTGATTCTGGAAGGATCATTAACAGCTTTGTGTGCGCATTTGTTTGTGCATAGTAAACTGCCAGAAAAGACAGCTGTTGTTGGACTTGTCTCACTGATGCTCCTCGAGGTTGTGCTGGGTGCTTTGTGCCCTTGCAGAGGTCCCACTGCTGAGGGTTCAGTAGCTCTTGGTGGTCCTGGGTGAGCAGCAGAGTCCCTGTGGTCGGGCAGAGGGGTGGATGAGATGCCCCTGCTGCCCCTGAGCTCTCCAGGGTGGGGCTGGCTGTGCCTTCACACCAGGCCACCCTCCTGCTGGAGGCAGTTGTGGCCACAGCTGGTGAGGAATCTATTTCTTGAAATATTTATCTTCTGAATAACTTTAAGTTCATGGCTTGTTGCAGTACTGCTTGTGGAAGCTGCAGTCGTTCACTCTGAATGTGATAAAAGCCTGGGAAATAGGTGACATGTGGTATTTTTCATTGTCCCTGATGCAGGTCAGTGACCAGGAAATACTCAGGGAGGGAGGCAGCAGCCACCTTTAAAGACACGTGAAGAAACTGCTGCCCCAGCCCCCTTTCCTGCAGTACCTCCAAGCCTTCTGCTGGCTAATTACCTTTCTCAGGCTTTCCTCACCTTTGTGTTTGGACACGTGCCCATGTAATAGCTGCTGAATCTTCATAGTCAGTTCTTGCCCTCAGGTCACAACAAACTGTCCATGGGATGAAGTTTATTGTCAGATGCTCACAGATGTGTGAGTTATTGCACTGCTTGAATGAAGCAACGTGTTCAGTGCCAGCATTAGCAAGAATACTATAGAAAAAGCAACCTCACAGGTTAAAGGAAAAGAGGTTTTGGTTCAGTCTACTACAGAACAAGAAACAGTACATTTACTGACACAAAGGAGATTTGGATATTAGGAAAAATATTTTAATGATGAAAATCTTGAAGCAGTGTGTGGAGATTGTCCAAACTTTTTCTAAACTTCCCTATTGAAGGAGATTCTATGTTTTACTCAGGCAAACACCCAAACACTGTCAGAAAAGAATGGATATAATAAGAAAAATAAGAAATCAGTAGTTTCTAACTTGATGCTTTTCTATTGTTATTTGACTTAAGGAAGAAAAGAAAAAAAAAAGTCTATAGACCAATTGATCCTTGTGACAGGATGTCAGTTTGCTGCTTGCTTCCCTTTCCACCTTTAAAAATATTCCCCAGCTGGCTCTGGTAATGTATTTAAACCCTGTGGTTGTTGTGTTGTGGTAACAATATGTGATATTCTTAAACTTTTTCAATTTGCAGGACTAAAACTAGATGACACCAATCTTAATTATAGCAGTCTAAACCTTTAATGAATATTTTCAAGTACTTTGTATGTTACCATATGTATTGTATTGCCTGTTGCCAAATACTGTTACTGCACAACTCCCAACTGCCTTGTGATGAGAGTTGGACTACGATGTTCTTGCTGAGTTCTTGAGTGTCCTTGGGAGAGAGTAGGGTTTGCATGACACAAACAGTTACTGACTGCAAAGGAGTGTTTGAGGAAAATATGCAATGTAGAAATTTAAGTAAGGAGAAAAGGTGTACCACAATGAATGGAACTAGGATTTTCTACAGCTCACTTTAAATAATGTCTTATAATTAGAAGGCTTAAATATTTTTTCTTTGTTATTTTGTATTACCTGAAGTTGTCAATGTGGGAGGGTAGCTCTGCCAAGGAGGACTGTTCTGTTGTTAAAATAAATTGTCTGTCCCACTTACTTCTGTGAGTGTATGTGGTTCTAAAAACTCCTCCTTCCCTTCCCAAATATGAACAATTTGCAGCTGCATGTTGTTGGGTTTAGAGGTTTGTGAGCAGAGGCTACAGGGCAGGTTCTTTGGTTTGGTTGAAGAGATTGTACACATTTTTCCATTGTCTGTGTATTGCTGTGCTTCTCTGTGATATCAAAGTTCAGAGGTACCAGCATCATCTTCATATTCACAGCTGCCACCTGTTCTCCACCTGGCAACTCTGCCTAGTGCTGTAGAATCCAATAGCATGGCTGAGGAGAACAGCACTTCTGAGTGTGGAGTGCAGCATATGTAAACAGACTGCAGCTGCTCTTGTGTCTAGAAGACCTCATTCTTAGGGAATGATATGTTTTGCAAGACTCTTTCTGCTACTCCTGTGCCTTCAAAAAGAGATTAAATAGATAAGCAACTTACTTTTTTAAGAATCTGGTTCTGAATTCATCATTTGTTCTGCAGTGACGCTGGTGGCTTTAATTTTTGCTGTACAGTTTCTAATAGTTCAATCTTTTTTTTTTTTTCCTTTTTGAGTAGCCTTCCTTAACACTAACATAAAAACTCTCCCTTTCCCTCTGCCAGATTTCTTTCTGTGGATCAAAATCCTTCAGAAGAAAAAGTCCTGACAGTCCCATGTTGAGCAAAGCTGAATTTGTGGAGAAGGTTCGGCAGAGCAACCAGGCTTGCCATGACGGCGACTTCCACACGGCGATCGTGCTCTACAACGAGGCGCTGGGGGTGGACCCCCAGAACTGCATCCTCTACAGCAACCGTTCTGCAGCCTACATGAAAATCCACCAGTATGACAAGGCCTTGGATGATGCCATCAAGGCACGACTCCTCAATCCCAAATGGCCAAAGGTAAGGAAGTGTGTTTGTCTTCTGTGTAGTATTTCCTCTAGGGAAGGAGGAACTCCTGGGGGTTGTTGGTCGTGTATGTAGCACCCAGTGTAAAAGAGTGCATTTCTGTGCTAAAGCCTGGTTTTGTTAAAAGCTCCAGATAATAATATATTTTCTGTTTAAAAGTTGTTTGACTTGAATTACCTGTTGGGTATTAAACAGTTTTCTGTGTAAGCATACTGTTCCCCAATGGGAGTATGCTACTATTTTACTGTTTTAACACAGCATGGTTCCTGGGTTGTGAAGACCAGACATCTGTTTTAATGTTTAATGTAGTCAGTATTCATCAGCATCCAGGAACATGTGGTTCCAAAACTTTGAGAGGTAGCATAGACATTCTTATTAGTACATTAGAATGATAAGGCCTTTCAAAATACCGTTCAAAGAGTGTTTGTGTGTAGTATATTTTGGACAAACATTTGTAGAAATATGTATCTTGGCATTCTCTAAGACCTGACTATGAAAGGAAACATTTGTAAAGAGCAAATGATGTTGGTTGCCTCTTCCTCCTGGGCTTGCTTCCCACCAGCTGCCATTGATTGCTCCAGTAGCCGCCTGGCCTTGGCTAGTCCAGGGCCAGTCCTTTGCATGCTAATTGATTTTAACAGCATCTGCTCCAGATTCTGTTTCTCCTGTCAGTCCCTCACACATCCTTATGAGCCACTTTAGCTAAAGGTGCAGTTTGAGAGCAGACTCATCACCAGGTTCCTCTCCTCAGAAATCAGAGCAGGTGGCAAGCATGGTGCTCTGCACCAGCTGGGCTCCAAACTATTGAAGTTTTCTTCTGTTTCAAAGCAGATCACTCTTAATTCCTGTATTTTGATTTGCAGTTGTTTATTAGTCTCTAGAAAAGCTTTTTCATATGCTTCCTTAAGACTTGAATGAGTCCACATTAGAGGAAACTCCTGCTTTGTCAGGGAGATGATTTATGACTTCTAAGTTGTGTTGTTGAGTGGGTTTTTTTGTGGGTTTTTCTTTGGTCATTATCTGGTTTATATTACTGCATGTCATAAAAGATTTTCTGTGAAGGACTCTGTGTAAATGTAGAAAATTTTGTACTGTCATTAAACTCTAGCTGTCCAGGTTGGTTGGCTGCAGATGACGAAGGAGTGTAAAATCAAGGGTGCCTGTGCTCAGTTTTGTATCCTGGTTCTAAGAAGCCTGGTAGTGATTTAATACAGTTCTGACTTACATGCAAAGTTGTGAAAAGGTACCATAAAAGAATACTTTCAAAATGCCAGTCACAGAAATATAACTACCTTTGAAATGATCAGTGGAAAAGACTTGTGGATCAAAATAGAAGATAAGATGGAAAAGACTTATGTGCTTAAAAAGGCTATCTGTGTTAAATGAAGGCATTGCTAACAGTCACTTAAATACAGACATAGTAGACTTATGTATTGATGCAGTGCTAAAGTGAAATATTTAAAAAACCCCAAAACATTCTTCATAATAAAAAAATGGCTTTTCTTTTTCCTGGTAGACCGTATCAGTGAGTTTAAAAACATGAAATAACTCTGTTTCAATTCTAGTTCTGCTATTAAATGTCCGCCTGATCTTAACCAGACTCTATTTCTTTATTTATTCTTGTTTTACCAGAAGTCAGGAGTCACTTTTACATAACATTTTGAGCCTCATTGGTGGAAAAACTACTGTGATGACATAGCATATGTTCTTATTTTATTCCATCAGCGTGTAATGGATATCTTTCTCTGTGATACAGAATGTTTGTATACTTCAAAAGCTACTATCAGTTGGCAGTGGAAGAATCAACATAGCTTTTGCAGGCATCCTGTCCTGAATAAAGCTTAGCCACAGTCACTGGTTGTATCTTTCCTTTTATCTTTTCACAGTGGTATCTTCAGTTTGTCAGTGCATCACACACTTCCCTCCTTTCTTTCAAATCCTCATAATCCCATTTGGAACCTTGTCTCTGGTTTTCTAACTTCTAAAGATTTGGCGTTGTTTTATTTCAGGTCATCCCTCAGTGTTTTGCTTCAGAGGGTGGCTTTGCAGTCTTTTGTTGTCATGGTTCTTTTAAGATTTTGTATGTAGAAACAGAATTTTTATTTCACTTGGGCTGAAGGTGCAGTAGTAAATACAAACATGAAATGAATTTCCCTTCAAGGCCTTTCATTAGCTGGATTGAAGGTCAAAAAGGTGTTGAGCAGAAATGATTTGTAGAGGTTGGAGTTTGTGCTGCCTGCCTTCATTGGCACAGTTGTGTCAGAATTCTCATAAAATTGGCTTGGCTGGGAGTGTGGCTTGGCTTTTAGAAAGGAGCAGTGATGCTGCTACAGTAACTGAAATAATGAAAACCCACAGCTGAATGAATTATTGTTTGTCCTCTGTGTGTTCATTCCACTGGAGTTGTGATGTTCACACCCTTCTACATAGTACTTCCCTTTCACCTTGAATTGTTGTTTCCACAAATCATCTGCAATGACTCTAGATTTTAGAAGAGGATGAAAAATTTTACCAGAGTCTGTTTGTGACTGATTTGGCAGCTCCACAATGAGGGTGACTGCTGGCTTAGGACATTGAGGCCATTCACTGCCCCTCTGTCTTTGTTCTGTCTCCTGAATTTCTGTTAGTTTGGTGAGGACTGGTTGCTTCTAGTTTAGGATAGATATCAGAATAAAATCTTGACAGAAAGAGGGTTCAGCATGGGAATGGGCTTCCAGGGAAGTGTTTGAGTCACTGTCCCTGGAGGTTTTGAAAAAAAGACTTGATTTCATTCAGTGCATGGTTTGGCTGTAAGGTCATGTTAGGTCACAGGTTGGACTCCATAATTTCCAAGGTCTTTTCCAACCTAGTTTATTCTGTGATTCTGTTTTCCTCATTTTCAACATCTATAATTTCTAAAAGGTGTATTTGTATTTGTATTACGTATTTAATCCTAGTTTTAGCCAGAACAAGGAAGGGTGTACTTTGGGGAACAAATTAACTAGTGTGGTATGTTTTGAACACTGGCATTTCAAGAATATCTGATAGCAGAAAATAGGCAGTGGTGTTCAGAAGCTGAGAGGAGGTGCAGATGGTTGAGTGTCAGTTTGCAGTGTCCCTACACAGTACAAGGATGTTTATTTCCTTGTGTGTGTTTGTGGAACTTGTCAGAGACAAAAGGAGGGCTCTGTCTGAAGTTGAAAACTTGTATATTTCAACTTCAATATTTATTTACCAGGTTTTTTTAAAAAATAATTGATGGGTTTTTTTTGATGGAACAGAACTGGGAAGGTCGAAACTTCTGCATACAAAGTCTAAGCAAGTTTATTAATTAGCCAGAAGAGGGAGCTTAGTAGGAACAACTGGTATTTGGTTTGAAAGGCCTGAGTTTTAAATATAAAACTTGGCTTCCTTTCATTTAGGAAGTTGAAAAATTAATTTGAATGCAGGTTTTTTGAACTACTAGATATAAGTTTCTATATTTCTTTTCCTCCTTTGGGTACAAACTACATTTCCTATGTAGTTGGTTAATTCTTACTTTTTTGCTCCTACTCCACTTAATGCTTGTTAGCATCAGTTGAATAAAATCTGTGGCTGAAAGTCATGCTCTTAACATCCCCACCCTAAAATCTTTCTTTAAAGCATTAATTAATGTTGGGTAATGAGCAGGTGTGTTTGTACAAATGCATGTGCTTATCTGTGCAGATCAAGACATGAACAATGAGAAAGTGATTGCAGAGAGAAACATCAGATCTCTTACAGACCACAAGAACTTATTGTATGTGGCTGGAACATGTTTATAACAACAGCACATAAACCTGTTCATAGGCTTTGTCTGGGAGGGCTGGCTTATGAGTTCTGCTATTTGAAAAATATTTTGTGTACATAGCACTGAGAAATGCAAGGATAACAGAATATTTCAGGAATTAAACTGCATTTTGGAAATAGCCAAGAGGCAAATCAGATCAGGCTCATTTTGTTCGTTGATTTCCTACTGAACAGTTTTCTTTGTTTTGCTATTGATTGTGCTGTAGAAAATTTTTATTCTATTTCTCTTCACAGCTGCGCAGCCTTAGGCATGGTGCATGAAAATGGAGGGATATATATTATGTGACTCTGATACCTGAACAGTCTCTCCTTACTTCTTGCTGATTTTGAGATATTTTTAAATCCTCACATTATAGGAAAAATGCTGTGGCTTAAATAGTTTCAATTTGGACCTAATTCTGTGCTAAAATGTAGATTTCACTACCCGTTGAGTGCTGGCTCAGTGCTGTGACAGCTAACAAAAGGTACAAACAGCCTAATGCTACTGAACAATTAACTGGGTTTTGGCATTGATTTATTCTCTTAATCTCTCAACAGAAAAGTTGTTCATTAACAGGAGATGAAATGACTTTGTCAAACTTGAATACATTTGGCTAATAGGAACATTCACAGCCTAAGAGAAATGGAAGCAGGAATCACAAAGATGGATGTTTTCAGCACTCTGAGGGGTACCTTGGTTTTATTTGATTTCTTTGTCCTGTGTGAGTAGAAGGATGCTGACTGTACCATTAGTGACTCTGTGCTGTTTGGAGCCCCAGGGACTGGTGCTTGAGGAGCAGCATTCCCTGAAAAGCACAGTGGGCTGCTGAATGAGAGGGGGCCAAGCTGGCAAACAGATTTGAAGATTGGGGTTTAGTAATGATCTCTGATTAATACAACTATTCCAGCCACTAGGCAGGGAAAAATGTAATTTCTTAAAACAGGACCGCCTTTTTGTATCAACCTTTTGTAGAGCTGAAACACCTTTTAGAGAAATGTTGATTAGTCTGGAGACTGTAGTTGATGCAAAAGGAATGCCCTGTGCATATGTAATTTAAAAGTAGCTAGGAAGAATTACATCAGGAATGACTTTCTCTTATGGTCTTTGTTTCTCCTAATTTAAAAGTATTGTCTCAATTTAAAAATGTTGCTTAGCATCTCTCGTGTAGAAAAACTATGAAGGAACTGAAAGAAGGGGGAATTGTGAGCCATTAAGCCTTTGGATGTTTGCAGTGCAGGAGGGGGTTAGGTGTTGTCATCTCACTGTAGGGGAATTCGGCAGAAACCTTGCACTGGCATGTTGTTAAGTGCCTTCTCCAGTTGTCAGTCATTTGACCAGGACTTTCACAAGAAGAAGGGACACTTGCACTTCTCCTGACTGCCTGCCCATCTTTATAAACAAACCTTCACATGCTCTAGCAGTCCCTAACAACCTCAGAGTTTCTCAGTCAATGGCAAGCAGAGTGCCCACCCTCGGTTCCACGTAAAACTTTTGAGCAAAGAATGTGACTTGACCACATAACTTTTTTTCATGAATAGACCTCTTGTTTTTAATTTGATGAGCAAGGAACTTTCCAGTCCTGTCCTTCAGCTTACAGTCTGTCTTTAATTTGCAGAAAGTTGCATTCCAGTTTTTCAGACATACATAAAACCATTTAGCAGGCTTTTTTCACTTTGCTAGAACTTATGTTATCATGATATTTGCGCATTTCTTTCTGTCTTTTTGTGTTGCAAAACCACAGCATAGCTGAAGTTGGCTGGAGCCCTTGGAGATGAATGCAGGGTCAGCTGGAGCAGGTTGTCCATGACATTGTCTGGTCAGGTTTTGAATATCTCCAAGGGTGGAGCCTCCACAGCTTCTTTGTGCAACATGTTCCTGGGTTTGACCACCCTCACCTAAAAGTTTTCTGCTCTCCCCCCCTTTTTTTTCCAATTAGATATTTAAATAATGAGCATCATGTAGTACCTTGACAGCTTTATGGAGTTAATGTTTTTCCCAACAGTCAAGGGAATTATTCTCTGCAGAAGAGATGGTTATGGCATTGCTGGGGGAAAACTGCTGTGCAGATAAGTTGTGTAGGTTCTCCTTTCCCTAAATTCCTAAAATTACAGAGCAGTAGCAGTGCAAGAGGAGAGTGGGGGACAGGGACACCATGGACCAATGACACTATAGTTATGTCATCCTGAAAAAAAAAAGTATTTTCACATGTAATGGTTGTCTGTGTTAGACAAGTACACAAGAAAAATTGCTCCTCTCTGAGAAATCAGCTTATTGCCTTAGAATTGGAAAAGCTTATAGAGGTACTTGAGGCTCAGCATGCAACAAATCAACCCAAATTTTCCAAGCACTTACTGTAGGGTTTCATTATTCCTTCCTTTGTTTTCTGGAACCCTTTTGTATATGGAATAAAGCAACTTAAAATTTTCTTTTATGGAATTAACTGCAGTTATTCTACTTAGTCTAAATGCTGTAATGTAAATTTCTCTCCTGGAAGGTGGTAGGTTTTTACCCCGCAGCTCTCTTGCTACTGGAACTAGTTATATTACTGTGCAGGAATGGTATAGTGGTTTTTATTCCTCATATATCTGAATATCCAAAGCACAAATGCTGAAGTAATTCTGAAATGCAGAAGTGAGGATTGATCTGCAAGGGTGATATTTAAGAAAAAGTATTTGTTACCTTCTCATTGAGATTCAGGCACATTCCCACTGGATAGCATTTTAAGACATTTGGAATGCTTTCATTTATTTACACCATACTGGGTTTTGTACCCCATAGTTTGAGACTAAAACCTCAGTATGTGTTGTTACCTCTTTTTCTCACCTACCCAGACCTTGAAGAGTTAATTGCCAGATGATTTTTCTGCTCAGGTTTTAGTTCTTCAGTGGTTTGTTCCTTCAATTTTGTTATTCTTAAGAATGAGATATATATTCCTTGTTTTTACTCAGCGTACAAGAATTGAGTTTTCTCACCTTGGAGGTTAATTCCTTTGCTAATGTGACCATAGTGGTGACTCATTCTGAAGTTGTGGAATTGTGGAGGATTGGAGGGATGTGTGGAGAAATGAGTGAAGCACATGAGAGGGCGCTCTGTGCTCAGGCGTTCAGCAGGGCCTGGGGTCTCAGTTCAGCTCTGTGCAGAAATTCACATTTTTTAGATACTTTTAAGTGGAATTTCGTTAATTTCTTTCCACAGTTGGTGCTGTTCTTGCTGCCCACTGTGTTTGTCTGACATCAGGCAGGAGTGGCTGGCAGGGCAGCGCTGGCAGATCTGGCTCCTGAGGCTGCAGTGTCACTGATGCTCAGCAGTGGAAGGAGAGCAGCTGTTCTGAGCTGTGCTTTCTGAAGTGCTTTGCTTTACACTCACGTTATCTATACACATTTGGGTTTCTTTGCATTTTAATTGTTTACTCTAATTTTGTTACCCTACTCTCTTTATGCCCCTTATCCCCATCTATTTTTCGTTTTGCTCCAATTACATTATTTGCCTCTCTGCTAAATCACCAACTATGCCTCAGATGTTTTTGGTTTTGTTCTGCAGCAAATAGTCCTGTTTTTCTTAGGGTTTGGCATCCTGGGTTTGTCCCAGCTCTCTGAATTTATGCTGTAGTTCTGGTTGGCCAAGGACTAGAATTTGAGACTGCCCAAGATGTTGTGGATGATAAGGAGTGCATCAAGCCCTCCTCTCTTTTGAGACCTGCCCATTGGTGGCTGAGTGACAATAAAGAACAGGAGGGGATTTGATGGATTCAAGGATGCTGCACCTGGTTTCTCTGTGATCGACAAGAATACTCTTATAAACCTGCATTTTTTGTTTGGGTATACAGGCTGATACATCATGGCATTTCTGGACATTACTGGATCCTCATCACAGACCTATAATCTCAACCAGTCTCTGAGGAAATTAAATTAAATTGAGAGTTTGTGAGAGCAAGTAAACAGGAGAAAACACTAAAAATGGAGAAAGCAGAAAATTGCCTTGACTAGCAAGTCAGTAGGAAGCACTCAAGGATACCATTTACACACTGTGCTACACTGTGCCAAGGGCAAGAAAACCCAACCAATTAGCAGGGGCCTTGCTGAGAGCTCTCTGACAGCTGAAAATACATCCAGGGCTTAACATTCCATCTTCCTGGCCTTATAGTGCCAGCAGGGGTTTGCTCAGGTCATTCCATCTCCCTCCCTGTAGCCCAGTGAGATGTGAAGTGTCTGTGATCATGTACAAGTAGGAGATGCAGCACAGGGATAATTGCTGCATTAAGCACAGGCATTTTCTGACACAAGAGCATGATGACAGTTCAAACTAATGCAAACAGGGAAGAGGATTGTGGCAATTATTTTTATTTCTATAACCTGTTGTTCTCTGAGTCACTGCTCCATTTGTGTCTGAGGGCACTGAGGTCTGAACTGCTGCACAAAGCAAGTGACATTTCCCTTTTGCCACAAGCATCTTTGTACATGATTTCTCGTTTGCTCCAAAGAGGAAATTATAAAGCCCCTTGTGTTACATGGAACGACAGAAATAATTGCTATTTATCAGCTGTTATCCACTGCTATTTATCAGCTATTATCCACTGACAGAGAATTTGCCCCTGAAGTTTAAAAGAAAGGTTGAACAATATTGTAGTTTCTATCATGTAGTGAAAGGACACTCTAGTTTCAATTTTATCTTCTGGATTTATGTGGCTTTGAACTCTTTCTTTGTTCCCTTCACTCAGGAATGTCAAGTTTCTGTCCTGGAAGTCAAATAACTGAATTTCTCTAGAAGTTCTTAGAAGTCTATCATAGACACAATTTTTTATGCTCTTCAGTACAGTTATTTTTGTAATTTCTGATGACTTTACCAGAAGTTGGCAGTGGTATGCAAATTCCTGTACTGCTTTTTTCATTCCAAAACAGCTGAGGAACCAGCTCATATAAAAAACATATATGGATATATATATTCATATTATCATATGAATATTGATGTATATAAAAATATAATAAAGGTATTTTTCTTAGTGTCCAGTATTTGAGACTGTTCTTCTCAGGCAGTTTATGTCATGGCTTTTGTTAGTCAGGGTCAAAATTCTGTTCCATGTGCTTGATAGGTCTGTAACTGAAAACTATTCCTTTAGTTTTTCTTGTGTTAGAACTAATACAGTGCTCACTTCCCCTAATGGAAAACTTATTTTTTATTTAGACAAGTGTTAAATTCATGGTTTTATGATTCATTTTTAATGAACTTCTTCAAAGATGAATACCAAGCCCTAGATATTCTGGATGCTAACAAAGGGAGAATGTACTTGGATGAAGCATTTGTTAATAGAGGCTTGTCTCATATGGGAAGTGGAAAGAAACTTTCCTGAAACACTGCATTAATGGGTAGTTCAGGCATAATTTTCCAACTTTTTTCAGGGTGAAAAAGGAGGTTTAATTTTTGCCAAGTGTTTTACTCCTTGTGGCTATCTACTTGCAGTCTTCTGTCCTTCACAAATGCAACACAAAAAGCAGTGCAAGGGCAATGTGAATTACACAAAATAAATAACTAAACAATTTAATGATAATTTAATAATTACTGATTTATGTAATTAAAGGTGATTTTATAAGCCCACATCCTCACAAGCACTGGGATCCATGTGTCACAGAATCACACTGAGCCTTCTTCTGCCTCTTTGAGAGCTCTGCTCCTCTCTGAGAGGAGGTGTTGGCTCTTCCATGAGAATTGCTGTGCTGAGACTGAAGTGCCACATGATGGAGTTTAAGCCCTGGTGGGTAGGAGATGTTTAGGGGAACAGGAATTTGGGGTTGGTTTTCCTGGCAAAGATGTCAGGCAGCTGTCAGAGATTTTGAGGCTTTCTGTCCTCAAGGTTACATTTGAGCTGCTGTATCTTCAATAACGCTCATGGGCTTCTCAAGAACTGAATTTCTGAGCCCATTTGTCCTGTGAAGCCATAACATCTAGTGGAATTCAGTTTCATAATTTTTCTGAATGTGTGAAAAAGCTGGTGAAAGGTGGTTTTAACCCTGCTAACGTTCAGTTCTGTGTTTGCTGGACAGCTCCCCCATGAGTTGGGCAGAGCATGGTTGGGTCCTGCCTCACTCTGTTGGACTTTTGCAATAACTCAGGATAGGAATTCTAGACATATTTTCTTATTTTTATTTTCTGTGTATTTTTTCTTGCACTGTAATGCGTTCTTAATTGGTCCAAAATACAAAATAATGGTTCTCCTTTGCTTTTCCTTTGCCAGATGAATAGGAACTGGAAAACAATCTAATATCAGAGTTTGTTATTGTGTAACCTTTAGCCCCCCTCAGTTATCACACAGGAATATCTATAAGTTCTTGATCAGCTCTTGGTTTTCATTGCTTAGACATCTTGTTTTGGCCCTGATAGCTCTCCTGCAGTGAGCCACAGTGAGGTTTGTGATCACTAATAGTGATTAATTTTAATGACAGTTGCCCTGAATCCTCTCCCATGCCTTTAGAGATACATGTCAAGCTTCAAGGCCTCTTATTCATTTAAATGTTCTCTGGGAACACAGAGTAGTAGTCTCACTCCAGAGAATTCAGATGTGCGATGTGCTCATGTTTATTTTATGGTGATACATCTCATTCAGTTGCCATTGTTACCAGGCTGTGCAAGGAAATTACTTTTTATCATGAGTAGGGTGGATAGGAAATTCATGCAACTGTATTTCAGGGAGTAAATTTTTCATGGTTATAGCCCATGGGTACTAAATAAAAAATGTCAGCTTCTTGGATTTGGTTGCACTCTGAAAGTGTGCTGAGAAATAATGGCTTTTGTGACTGTTTGGGAAAGGACAGCTACAGCACTGAGCCCTCCTAGGCTTAAAGCAGAAAATATGTGCACTTAACTCAGATGGAAATGTTTGGTATTGCAAGGTGCAGTCACTGAGGCTTTGGAAAGCTGTAAGAGAGTAGGGAATGCTGCAAAAAAGGAGCGTGGATAAGAGGAGTGTGTATAGTAAATGCAGCTTTTTAAAGAGCCTAAATTAGTGTTCCAATGAATAAAAAGAAATCAGTTGCCTGTATGATTTTGTGCCCTCCCACATTTGTTCTGCTTGGTCTCACACTCTGCACTGAGTGAGGATACTGATCCTGGAGTCTGCAGAGGGAGCAGCAGCGAGCTCTCAGTTAATGATCCAAACCAGCAGCTCACTCCTGGCTCAGACACATCCATTGTCTCTCATGCTCTCATACAATTTCTCCTCCCAAATACTAATGCTTTTGTTCTTTTTTCTTCTGTGTCCCCACACAAAATTGTTTGTATTTAAAATTGGTTTTATATTTTATTTTTTATTAAATTTTGTTTATACTAAACAAAAAGAAAATCACAGAAATGTAATTTTTATTGTTTGTTAGTTTAGAGTGCTCAGTACTGTTAAGTACAGTGATAAATCATATCTGGAACTATAAATATTTTTATGCATTTGTAAATATGGTGCACATTGTGTTGGGTTTGGTTGGTGCTTCATGAAAAAGGAAAATTTAAAATTTGTATGAAAATAACCATCTGTATTTCACTAATTAAAAATTTACTGCAGCTTCTGTGAATTCATGTTTCATAAAATCACACTGTAGAAGAGAAAGAAGCAACTTGAGTGTAGCAGATCTACAACTCTCCATTCTGCTAATCTGAGTAGAAAACAGTTTTGCCAAGAAGGTGAATGCAGTGAGCACGCTGGTCTTTCAAATGCTGAGGCCTCTGAAGGGCTTTTGGGTACATTTAACTGAAATTTTTGCGTTCTGCCATGGTAAAGAAGGTAGTGTTTACATTTTGCTTTAGGTATCTCTGCGAATCTCTATAGTGCTACAACCCCCCAAAATTCTATCAGTACTGCATAAAAGAAAGCTTGTTACCTAGTTATTTTCCTTACTTTGGGGTTGCCCCAGTCCCTTGGCCTCTGAAGTGAGCAGTAGCATTGTTCAAATATTCACACTTTCAATATTGTGTAGCCTTGAGGTTCAGCCTGAGATTGTATTTGAGGATCTGGCTCTGAAGGTGGGATGCTCACAGGGTGAGATGCTCACAGTTGTGTGGGAACTTCATCTGCTGATTTTAAGTGAGGTGGCAATAATAAAGGTGGACAAACACATACTGTTTGTGATCTAGAGATACAAAAATTTCATTGCTGGAAATAGACAGGAAACAGGCACAATAATTTTTTTTTTACTCTTGAAGTATTTCCCAACTTCTAAATAGCTAAAAAGCCTTGAACAATGTCTGGCAAGTTTTTATTTTACCTGAAAACAAATGGAGGATATGAATATTTGTTTAGTAATATAGAGAAGGCTAAATTTGCAATCAAAAATTTAAGCAGATGTCCAAAACAACTGGTTTTTATAACCTAAAGGACCCTGAGACACTTGCACTAACAAAAGTTGTTTTGTTTTTTATTCCCTGCTCACAAAAATTAACCATCTGCTCATTAGAAGTGTTACAAATGGAAGAGCTGAAATGGGGCTGGTATGGCTTGCAGCTTTTTGGCAGCTGCTGAGAGACATGGTAAGGTTTAGTAGTACTTTTTCTAGAATCACAGAATGGTTGGGGTTGGAAGGAAACTTAAAACCAGCTTGTTCCACCCCCCTGCCACGGGCAGGGACACCTTCCACTGTCCCAGGTTGCTCCAAGCTCCATCCAACCTGGCCTTGGACACTTCCAGGGATGGGGCAGCCACAGCTTCTCTGGGCACCCTGGACCAGAGCCTCAGCACCCTCAGAGCCGGGAATCTTAAGTGGCATGGAGGTGCTGAAATGAGAAATAACAGAATGTGTGAGCACAATTCACATCCCAGCCGTGCCTGTGCCACCCACACAGTGAGGTCACTGAGGAGGCCTCTGCCACATGTCACAGGCATGTTCTATAGTGGACACCTTTGGCAGACTATTGTGAAATTCCTGTTGTTCCTACCAATGCAAGACTCAGTCCTTTTGGAGCTTCAAGTCCATATTCTGTGCTTATTGTAACGTAGAATTCCCATGAAATGGCTTGGGTGGGATGGGATCTTTGAAGATCATCAAGTCTAAATGTCTTCAAAGCAAATGTGCATCTCTAGGAGGTGTACGGGTTTTGGAACAAGCTATGGAACAACAAGACGTGGAAGAGATTATATAACTGAAAAATTTTAATTTTTGGTGCCTGTCTGAGACATGTGCTGAGATCCTTCATGCAGTTTGCTGGCTGGAATTTTTGAGGAGCACATGAACAGTGTGTTCAGGTGCCTAATATTTCATAGCCAAAGCCTCATTGGGGGCATCTCAGAGCTACAGGAAGTGACAGATTTCAAGATAATGCCAATAAACTTTAAACAGCTGTAGGTTTACCTGCTTTCCAAATAGATTTCAGTTATCTTTTTAGTGAAATCTCTTTTCAAGATGTTCTGAAATGTAAAAATCAACTAAATACATTTTCAACTCTAGTTTTTTGATACTGCTATAACTGGGTGAACTGGGGAACTGGCTGATGCATTTCAAAGGATTAATTGAGATAATTTTTGAGCTAGTTTGATTGGACATGATTATAAGCTTAGCTGTGAAGTAAGAAGATTCCTGTTTTTACATAACTGAATAGTAGTTGATGCTGAAAAACTCATGCTTAGAACACTGACACTTTTCTGAAAGTTAAATATGCTAAATAAAACTGACCTTGATTTTGAAATGAGCAAGGGTAATTGCTAATAGAGAAGATGATGAATTAAGATTATCATCTATTGAGCTGTCACAGTGTGGCCAAGCTGCAGGAAAGGAGAACACCTCTTCAGGCAGGTGGAGAAGGTGGGTGGACACAGCTATTAGAGGATAGCCTTGATAGCCCACTCTATTTTGCTGTAGCCATTCCAAGAGGGTAATTAATCATGTTGGGCTATGTCTCAATCTAGGGTTGATGCACTGCATTCTAATGAAACTCATTAGGGCTCCATCTTTATAATCACAGGATAACTTTTCTTTCAAGCTTCAGGAATAACTTGCCATGAAAACAGACACAGAACTGAAACTCAGGAGCATAAATTTCCTTGCATTGCTGTTACAAGTGAGGAAGGACAGAAATATTCAGGACTCCCCTGAGTCAAAACAAACCACTCTGTAACAATCAGAGTAGGAGTGCCAGATTGACTCTTCCTTCTTTCAGTGTTTTTTAATCTGGTATTTCTAAGGTCTTTTACGTTATCTGCAGTTGGGATTCTCTTTATGTCATGTATTTCCCTACCAAAAGTAAAAAGGAAAGTATGTTATCCCAGGAGTATCATATGTGGCAATTAATTAATCTGAGATTTTTTCAGGGGAAGAGGTAGTATAAACAAAACATATACATTTCAGTGTGAGAAACACTACATAGTTATGTGTATGTAGCATATTTTAATCTTTGTTAATATAAAGCAAATAACTTAATTTAAACACTGGTCATCACTGGAAAAAATGCTAAAATAATAATTATTTTTTAATAATAATACTGGATGAAAAGAAACTCAAGAGTGTTAACTGGATGACCTTTCCAAGAGTGCTCTGAAGTGAGTGTCAGTAGCCACAATTACTGAGTGCAGTTACCTGATGCCAAACACAGCAATTGGGCTTGAGAACCTTCAGTCAGGGGGGCAGGAAATAGGAGAAAATTGCTTTTTCATTTGGGAGTGCAGTGACTTGAAATCATTCAAGTGCCCTCATTTTTCTGTTCTGGAACATTAGACTGATATCTGGAAATGCTCTGGTGGAGAGCAGAGGACATAGATGTCAGTGGAATATCTAGAAATGCAAGTACTGTCTTGGGAGAAATGGATTTATGGGCTGCTGCTGCCTCGAGCCAATGTGCCTGGTAATTTGTGATAGACCTGGCTTCTGCCTGTGTCCTGTTTCTGTGGATAACCTCTGAGTGACCCCTGCCTGATGAGTGAGTTGGCTCTTTTGCACGAGACCACTTTGCATGAGAAGAAAACTGAAATTTGTAATTTTGAAATATCAATCTGTTGCAATTTTTCTCCCCCCTTTGACAATTAATCCCTGTTTAAGAGGAATCAGGCTTGGAGACCTTGTTTTTCACCTCTGTTAGTGAAATTATTGCAGGGAAATCTTGCAGCCTTATCTCTCATTATGACTTCATTACCAGCTTGCAGTATCTGTATGTCTGTTTCCTTCTGGCTGATTAGTTTGGGATTGATAACAGGAGTTGGAGCAGAGAGCCAGTTTTGGTAAATTCCAGGGTCTAATCGTGCAGCAGTTCTTGGCTCCAGGTCTCTCCACCAATAAGTGTGTAAGTCATGGATCTTTGGTCTTGGCATTTGTCTGCCTTTCTTTAAATGGTTTTGAAAGATTTTGAACATGAACATTTTTCAGGTAACAGAATTATTTTTCTTCTGATTTGCCCTACAATGTAGAACCTATTTTCTTAAGTGTGCCAGAGAGCTTCTGTGCTGCTGAGGCAGTGTTAAGTAATGAGTATGACACAAGATGAGCCATTAATCCCATCTCCAGAGAACAATCAATCTGTACAGTGCCACCTACTATTACCCATAGCAAAGAAAAACAAACCTAAGATTCTTTGGGAAATACAGATTTCCCAGTAATTCAGGCTGTTAAAGAGTTAAAAACCCACTGTGAATAAAAGGAAAAAGGGTTGTTCTTCTGAGAAGTAACTGAGTAGTTACAGCCTTGTGCAGAGAAAAGATCTTCACAGGCAGGATAGAATAGAAGCAATTTAGGAATGATTTGAAAACTGCTTTTGAGTAATGGATGTGAGTGGGAGAGAGTGCAGCACAACAGATGAAACACTGAACAAGATTTTGCAAGGGGAAAACTTTTGGGGCTGGAAGTTAGCCCTGTTCCCCACAGGGATGCTGGGGCTCTGTTTTGGTGGTCTGTGGAGCAGAGAGTGCTCTTTGGCAGGCTGGGGAGTGCATGATGTCATGGGATGCAGAACACATGCACGGAGAGCCAGGAACTGCTGTTCGCGCCGCGGCGCTGCCAGATGTGCGCGCCGAGAAATGGAGAAAGCAGCTTTGTAAAGATGCTGAGAAATGTCCTGGGCTGAGCCTGGGCCCAGCCAGGCTCTGTGCACAGTTCAAATACACTCCATGGGGTTTCTCAGTCCTGGAGCCCAAGTTCTGCTCTTGGGAGCAGCCCATGTAGAATTCCTTTCCCAGTGTTTTTCTGAGATGAGCTTGGAGAAATTCCTGTTTTATCCAGAAAACGTACTGAGAGCTTCTTTACAGGAGGTACTTGCAGCAGAGGAGAATCAAAGGAATCTATTGACTCCAGTTTTCACTTGTACTTCCTATTAACAACGGTTCCACATTCCAGCAGAGGCCCTGGTGCCAGACATTGCTCTCTTTACTGATGCACAACTCTCTCTGCAGATTAAGTGGCCTCCAGGAATTATGTGAATCTCTTACCCAGCAGTGCTTCACATGCAATAAAGCCAAAGGTGGGTTTAAGCTTTTCTGTATTTCAGGGTGAAAATACGGGGTTTTTTCCTAGATTTTTTTTCACCTGGATTTTGGGGTCAACAAAAAATATTTTTATTCCGTACAGAATGTGTTATCTGGTCATTGGTGTACAGAGAGTTAAATATAGCTTTGCTTCTCCCTCCTTTTGCACAGGCTCTAATTAAAGGGAGGAGGGGAGATTCTGGAAGGCAGCAACAGGAGAACGCCTACAGAAAGTCAGGAATTCTTTATCCAAATGGAACATTTCAAGCTTGAGAGATTTTTTTCTGTTTTATATATTTTTTAACGTTTACTGATGGTTTTTCCTGCTAAAAAGATCATTGCTAGCTAACAGTATTATAATCTTGCTGGTCTGTGTACAAGACTACAAAGAAGTCTCCTGTAGTAGTCACACAGGTAAATTGCCACTCTGGAATCTTTGGAACTGTGCCATTCTGAAGGATCTGCTTAAGGGTGCTCTGATGGTTCCTCTCAGAGGAATGTGAGATCTGTGAGCTGCCAGAAGGTTCATATTGCTCTCTTGTTGGGTAGAAATTATTCTGCTGAGCTCAGAGACTGTACCACAGCAGGGATCTGGTTCCTCCCGGCTGGGATGCCCAGGCATTTCTGCCGTGTCCTCACCAAGCCATGGTGATTCTCCAGCTGGAAAACTCAGGGGGCAAATTGTGTTCTGTGCTGTTTTAACAAGGAAGGGCACAGCTCTGTAAGTGTCCCTGTGCTTGGATAGGTGTGGGAACTGCTCCCAGACTTCAAGGCATAAGCTTCTAACAAGTGGCATCAGAAAGGAGTTTTCTTCCTCATAAACAAGATGCACCATTTACTGTCTTCTTCATGTTGTAGAAGATGGACCTGCAAGAGGTATGTTCCCAGATTTTGTCTGTTCGCTTAGAATGATCAGGACACCCAGCAGAAAAAATCAGATTTAATAGGCCAGGCTGTTAGATTTAGGGACTGACTTGTCTGTCTGATGTGGGGTTCCTGTAGCACCTCAGTCGAGGCTAGCAACAAGAACTCTTTATATTTTATTTTATTTTATTTTATGGTTTTTATTGAGCCTGGAATTATTTGGAGTAAACCATTATAAAACTGTTTCAGTTTTAGGACATTAAAGTCATGGTAATTAGGCCTAAGCCTTTATACAGCTTAATTAGGAGAAGAATAACAGCACATTTCTCTAAAGTGTAAATATGAGCTTATTGGCAGCATTTTACCTAAACTCTGATGTTTATAGAGTGGTGGTTGGGTAGCAATGTGAAAGCCTGACAATCACTGCATTTCTGGCAGCCTGCTACGATGTCACGTTGAACAGTGAAAGTCTGTGCTCAGGCAGAGAGAATATATCAAACCAATTTGTCTCTCTTTTGTCTGTCATTGCTTGTACATGCAGCATATAAAGAAGGCATCGTGTGTAGCACGATGTAATTCATGATCTGTTGAGTCTTTTCCATTTTTCCTAGACCTTAATAAATTGAGAAGTTTTTAGATAATTCTTCCCCTTTCTTATTTTTGCTTATTTCATTCAGGTAATTCCTTCCCACACTTGTTTTTTGTTAATATTTCTGACCCATATTCAGAACCTGCTCTCTAAGCTACTGTGTATCCGGTTAAAGATACTTACCACAATCTTTTTTCCAGATATAATTACTTAATTACATTTCAGTTCTAATTGAGTTTTCTGTGCTGCATGGTGGGGCCTGGGCTTTGGGGATTGTGGGTTACAGCAGAGTCCTTGTTCCAAGGGGTCCAGACACATCAGCAGAGACATTCCAGGGAAGCAGATAATGTTCTTTTTTCCTGTTTGCCCTGTGTCTGTGCAAAAAGCCTCTGTTTCTAAGGTATCTGCTTAGATAATCTCAGTTTTTAAAATGGAAAAATGTGTGCTGGAGAAAAAGAAAGGTGAAGTGAGTACAGGTTTCAAGACTAGGTTTGTGCTTCTGGGTCTGCTGTGGGGTCACCTTTTGTAATAAAACTTCAGTAAGAAAAGGTGCTAATTGCAAAAATAGATTATGGAGTAATCTAATGTCTAGTAATTAACTGCCATTTACATAACCTTCAAAAAGTATTTTAAACCAATCTCTTATAGTCAGTAAACACTTTTATGTAGGTGCGGATTGAATAATTTTTCATTTTTGCTTCTTGCAAATAGTTCACCCCTCACCTTTCCTGTCAGGCATGAATGGAAACTGCTGCATGGTTCTCTCCTGTTTCTCCACAGAGAAAAATTTTAGTACCTCTTTAAGCCTTATGCTTTTTCGATGCTGGATGTTTGAGCACATGAAGGTAAATTAAGCAGATGTGTTCTGTATTTTTAGGCTGGAGCCAACAGCTGTCCTAGTTATTCTTAAATGCTCTCAGAACTTTATGCAGAAAAATGCCTGGAGTCAGATTCTGACTGAGTCTTGTGTGCTGGCTTCACTGCTGTAGGACAAAGCTAATTGGGGTTACTCTGGTCACTGACAGGGTCTCAAGTTCCTATTTTGGTGAGCTCTCCTGATTTTACTGTTTGAAGTAGTGGAGCTAACTAAAACTGCATCAGAAACCTTCATGGTAGTGCTGAGTTGGAGATGCTTCTCCTCAGCAAACTGCACTAGGTGATTGTTTTAGGTCCCTCCCAACAGGAACTATTCTATTCTAACAATCTTAGATGTGACTCCTCAGAGATGCCAAATTGTCTCTGCTCCAATGATTTCAGTGATGCTGTAGGGTTTTACAACACCTTAAGATTGTTTCCCACTTTTGAAATGGTTATCTCTGACATGGCAGTGACAAGGTATTCTTCAGATTAACTGTAGAAGGAATTGCTCTTTGAACATCTATCTTTCTGAAGGAGATTTATCTGATTCTGGTTTTGAGGCTTTGTTGGCTGTCTGTAGACACTTTGTCATTGTAGAGGAGTTCAGTTTATTTCTTTCCTCTGTTCTCTTACTGCTGCAGCAGTGAAAAGGGCAGCTGTGAGATGCAGCGTGCTGTGCTTTGGGAAGATATGGTGCTGCATATGGATAAATTGTGTCACATCTCTTATTCATACAGTCCTGACTGAAAATGTGAACAGACACAAACAAAATTCCTGGTACACATTTTACAAGAAAGTTCAGCAGGTGAACTGCCTATCATTCTAAATCAGTAAGAGAAGAGTCCTTAGAGAGTTTTAGGGGCTGTTTCTGACAGTTACAGGATCTTTTGTTGAGTGGCTCAGGGCTCAGGAGTAGGATAGCTTGGGTAACATGCTTACATTTCCACTGTGTGGAAGAGAAATTTAGAATAGACAAAACAGATCCTTTACAATACAATAGTTTTATTGTGTAGCCCTTTCAGACAAAGCTAAAAAAGAATTTTTATTAAAACTTTGCATATGCTCCTATGATTTCTTTAAATTTAGAAGATATGTTCTGTATCCTGAAAAACAGGACAAATTTAATGTGCAGAGTATGTCACCAAACTCTAACTCCCTCTCTGCTCACCTAAAGCTAATTGTTAAAGCAATAAATTTGACTTTATTTTATCTTTCAGTTTCTTCATGTCATTGTCAGGTGTGTCTGAAGTCCACCTCCTTAGGAGAAGTGTCTAAGTGGGGATGTGATTTTAAACCATAATTGAAAGGTTTCACATTTAATTTGCTGCTGGGGTTTGTGAGCTTGTTGGTTCCTCTGTGTATTGATGGATCTGTCTCCTCAGTGCAAGAGTGTCCTTAAAGGTACCACAGCCATCCTCTATCCTGCTTGATGTTATTTCGTATTCACACACAGAATTCCTTCATTTCAACACAAACCTTTCCTTTGAATCAATTGCCTCTTCTAGCAAATGATCATCTCAGGCCTTTTGTCCAAGCAGCATCATTCCAGGAAGGGCAAGATTGTTTTCAGTCTCTCTACTGGCTGCATGTAAGATAATACAGCTTGCAGCTGGGTTTTTTTGGAAAGAATTCATAGGAATGTGTTTAAGGTGTACTCTGAGGAGCAGGCAGAGGGGACTATCTTGAGGAATAAAAGCAGTGTTTTCATTCAGGAACCTGATAATATTGTAAGTATAGCTTAAAAACAAGTTTGTATAGCCTTGTCCACTAAATTAATGTAAGTCTCCCATTTTGGGCTAGTAAGAGTTTATTTGAGGCTGTTGTGCCTGCAGAGACACTGAAGATGTGAATGCTGGCAGATCCTGTGAATGGCTGGAGTCTCTGTAAGGTGTGGGAATGGGGGGGCAGGGGAGGAAGAGCAGCTCTCCTGGTGAGAACTTCCAGGTTAGTTACAGGTGATTTATTTGGTTCTTCCTTACCTAAGACAGCAGATGGTGATGGAAATTGGCAAGAGAAGAGTGGGAGAAAACCCTTCTCCAGGGGAGGGCAGATAGCAGAAAGGGTGCTTTTCTGTGAATCTTTGCCTTCCAAGTATTGCTTTGACCCACATCTTGCCTGAATTACACTTGTCTCCATAGCAGCAGTAATTGTACTTCCTATGGAAAAAAGGAGGGGCAAGTCATAATTAGAAGCAGGTCCCAAACATGGTTTTCTGCTCAGGATCATGTAAGGGTAGAACTGAAGCCTCGTAAGCCAATAACAGAGTCTCAACAGTTCTGAAGACAAACACCTTCCTTGGTAAGATGCAGTTAAAATTTAGGATAGGTTTCCTATCCATCAAAGTACAGAAATACATTTTGCCATAGGACTATCACACAGATATTTCACAGCACACCATGTTTATATAATACAGTCACAACTGAGGTGCCAGCAGAGACTCTTACTGCTCTGTGAAGGGAAGGACGATAGAACAGGGCACTGAGGGCACTATGTTCTCTCTTTCTCTCTCTGATTATCACCTCTCTTCCTCCTGTTATCTCCCCCATATTCCCTTCGCTTCTCCAAGGCATGGAGTAGGGCTTTCATTTGAAACACCAAAGGATGGATAATGCTGGAGTGTTGACCCTTTATTTCCTGAAGGGTGTGAAATGGATGGAGTTTTGTCACAAGAGTTGGTCTGGTGATTAAAAGAGAATTGTCTAATTCCTGCACTAGGAGGGGGTTCCCTCTTCCCAGAGCAGAATTTTCTGAACTCCTTTTTCCCTTTTGCAGGCCACACTTGCTGAGCAGCTGCCACAGCTCAGTCACTCATGCAGAGTCTCATCTGTAAACCCTTGTGAGGTGCTGTGTCTGCCTTCAGCACTCTGGCTGGAGGGGGTAAAAATGACAGACACGGGAGCACTGTAATGAATTGAAAGCTGCTTTAATAAATTCAGAAATAAAATGACTTGATTTCATTATCCTTCATGAATTTGCCAAGGGACTCAGCTTGGTCTGCAGTGCTCTGGCTGTGGGTGTTACTGAAGTGCTGGCATCTCACACACTGCCAGCCCAGGCAGTACACAGGGAAGTGCAGGTTGTTACTCCAAGTCTTCATGTACCTGCTGAGCACTATCCAATTTAGCTGCTACCTAGGTAGAGTGACACAATGAACTGAATTCTCATTCTGCTTGGATAGTCTGACTAGCAAATTGCTCAACAAGCCATCTCCAACGGGACCTTTTCCTACTTGCAGTGTGTGATTGCTTCTGGGTGATGCTCACTTGGATTGAGCAGAGGGAATTTCAAGGTGTAACAAAGATATCAACTTAGAATTTAGAAGGATTATGCAAGAGATGTGATAATACATCAAATAGGGAGGGATGGGCTTTGGTGGTTGCAGCTTCTTTACACAGTTTTGCCATAATGAGCAAAAAGTCCTTCATAACAATGTTTAAGCCATTAACTGTAACATTACAATCTCTCACAACAGCTCCTGCATTGCTGCCACTTAATTATCCTTACTTGGGAAGGATTTCAAAAACCTCCTGTTGATTATGTCAAAACACCACATTTTGTAATCTGTCTGTAAATTTGATGAAGCTTCGTTCTGACAGCCACGTGGAGCTGAGCACTTATTTTCTTCACTCGGGCACCAACTGCTATGCACAGAACGCTTCAGAATTGTCAGTACCAGTTCTTCAATTTATGGAAATCTGAGTTTCAGGGCCCACTACTCTGCTGTTGGTGTAATAGAAGGGCAGAGCTCTGTGATGCACTGGCTCTGGGGAGTAAAACCAGCAGGAGTTCCTGTTCCAGGCCACACCTGTTCTTTTCAGTCCCTGCTGCATTTCAAAGCTTTATTTTTCACTTGCATCTCTGTGCTGCCACGTGCCCTGTCAGTAATCCAGGGGAAGGTGTGGGAACAGAAACACGGAACACAGAGCTCGTGTCTGAGGGTAGTGGGACCAGATGGGACCTGCTGAAGGCAGCTTTGGGACGGGTGTCTGAGCTTTGTGTCACTGTGGGAGGGAGTGGCATCTGAACGTCAGATGGAGCTGAAATACCCCTGTCAGTGCTCCAGCCTCCCTGAGACCCAAGGCACACTGCCCTTTGGGACTGAGGAGCTGCGATGGAAAGAAGCGACTGTTGTGTTTCCAAGGGACCTGGCAGTGAATGTTTGTTTTTTGACCTGTGTTTTGATATTACATTTGCCGTTAAGTTTATTGTTTGCCTCCAAGATGATACATTGTTGGTCATTCCTCACAGCAATGAAAATTACACCTCTGCACCATTTCAATAACATAAGCCCAGAATTAAACTGTGTTCATGCCCTAAGGATTTGTAACTCTCCTGAGCCTCTGTTCATTTATTAGAACAGTCTCAGAAGAGCCCCAGAGCTGAGGCTGAAGCTCTGTGGTGTTAGAACAGCCGGCTCCTTGGGGATGGCCACAGTGCCCAGCTCTGCCCGCAGCCCCGGCCCTGGCAGCGAAAGCTCCACGGGAAAAGCCGAGAACCGCCCGGCAGAGCTGGAACTGCGCAGCGCTTCCAGCGGCGGCACCGCGCTCCGTGTGCCCGGGGCACGCCGGTGTGCGGGACACAGCGGCTGTCCCCGTGTGCCGGGACACAGCGGCTGTCCCCGTGTGCCCCTGACACGAGGGTGCTTCCCTGTGTGCCCGGACACAGCGGCTGTCCCCATGCCCTGACACGAGGGGGCTGTCCCCGTGTTCTTGGACACTGCGGCTGTCCCCGTCCCTTGGACACCCCGTGCCCTGACACAGGGCTGCCTCCCTGTGCCGGTGCCACACGGTCTGTCCCCGTGCCCGGACCCAGGGCTGTGCCCGTGTGCCGGTGCCACACGGTCTGTCCCCGTGCTGGGTGACACCGACAGGGGGCGCAAGAGCCGCTCCCTCGCGCAGCGCCTCCTGCCGGTCCGGTGCGTCTGTGCCCGCCGCGGGCTCGCGTGCGGCGGGGGCGGGGCCGGGCGCGCGGCGGGG
>NW_024531043.1:8592142-8673907 GCF_017590135.1 Pyrgilauda ruficollis
GGGCCGGCTGCTGTCCCGCGGGACGCGGCGCGGGCCTGGTGGCGGGGCCGGGCAGCATGACCGCGGGCTACGGCCCCGCTGCGCCCGCCGCCCCAGCGCCACCTTGATGCTGCACGTCCCCGCTCTACAAATATGATGAAATGGCAGCCCCGGAAGAAGGTGAGTGCCGGCAGGGTCCGCCCCGCTCCCGTCGCGCTGCCTGCCCCGGCGGGGCCGCCGCGGGAGGTGCCGCCGCCGCTGCGAGCCGTGGGCGGGGTGCGGGCGGTGCTCGGGGCCCGGTGCCCGCGAGGGCCCCGCGCTGGGCGGTGCGCGGTGTCCGAGCGGGGCCGCGGCGCAGGACGCTTTTCCATGGCGCTTGGCAGTGCGATTTATGGATGTTCTTTGAAGGGAAAACCCAGCAAACCGAGTGGGCTGTGCCGCCCCTCTGCGGCAGTGACCCTTTGCTCCTGGCAGCTGTGGACTATTAAACTTTTTATTTTCTTTTTTTTTTTTTATTTTAGTTTTTTGTTTGGTTTTTTGGGGGCTTTTTTGGGTGGGTTTTTTTTGTTTTGTTTTGTTTTGTTTTTTTTCTTTTGGGAAAGCCTGCTGAACCAGCAGGGCTTCTTCTGTAGCATGTTGTGTGATACTGTGTCTTACATCAGGGAAGAAATAGGAATCATATGTGAAAGGCATGAGAGTGTCTCTGGCTGTGAGTGTGAGACACGAACAAACGGTGTTAGACTGTCCTGGATGGAACGTGCCTTGTGCCACTGCAGCTCCGGCTTTCTACACGGGTACCTCATCTCTTTTCAGCTAGTCTGAAGCTGTTCCTTCAGGTTTTTTTCAAGCAAGTGGTTGTACCTAGTGAGAGGAGTTCTTATTTCAAGTCATTGTCTCATAAGAAGGATAAACAGATGACAGTCGAGCTTGGTGGGAGTGTTGGTGCATTTTTCAGGCCCCTCTGTGCCTTCTTTCAAACTGGTTTTAAGATGTCTACAAGCTGTAGATTTTTAAATGTCTGTTTTTACTATTTTCAAGTGAATGTGCAGTCACTCCTGTGGTTACGGCTGTGGAAACCCCTCCAGGCCATGGTTACAGCTGTATTGACTGAACCACTGAAATATTATTCTTGGCTGTTGGCTGGACTCCTCGGCTCTGGAAGATTCTGTTCAGAGTGTCAGGATTCACTCGGCTGTATTGGCTCACCCACTTATGCTTAAATCACCATGTCAGATGGTTATTTTTTTTCTCTGCATTATTGTCTGTGTCCAAATCGAGTTGATTTTGGGCAACCAAATTTGATTGTGTAGAGGGTACACGAGACAGCTGAACTTCTCTGAACTGTCAGGCTTGTCTGAGCAAAAAATAATTCCTATTCCTGATGTGACGTGATGCAAACTATGTTCGTGTTGGACTAGGTTGTGTGTTCAGCTGTAGTCCCAGGGAATCTCAGCAGAGGTTCTTCAGTCCGTGCTGCCAGCAGCCTCACGTGAGCACGGCTGGGGTTTCTGCTGGCCCGGTGCCGTTGCAGTGCTGCCGTCATGTGCTGCTCGGAGCAGCCTCAGGAAAGGGGCTCGTGCAGACCACGCAGGAGGTTCTGCTGCCCCAGGTCTGGGTGGCACAGAAAATGAGACAGGGCAGCACTGAGTGGCACCACAGCCCGTGGTACTGCCGGTCCTTTCCTCAAGTGACTTCCGAGAAGTCATTTCCCTGCCTTGTCCCTGTTAGAATACCCAAATAAGAGAGCTGAATGCATGTGCTGCTTCACTGAATCGGGAGTCTCCCTTGATTTATTTATTTATACTTGTGTTCTTTTCCCTTACCAATGTTTTTATTATTAAATGTTTAAGGTGTTTTGCTCATTGAGAGATATTTGCTTTCACAGCTGTGAAACGGTGCTGTATAGAATCTCGTGCAGTTTATTAGTCCTGTGTGTAACCCTGGAGTATGCTCCTTTGTCTGGTGATTCACAGATACAGCTATTGCCTGGAATGTGTAACCGGTTCTCTTGCCTTCAGCAAGTGAAAAACTGAATTTGCTTGTGACTGAAATACTCCTGTTGTAAACCATATGTATTTTTAAGTTTAAAAACATAACCCTTGTTTACTGATTTTTTTCCCACAAGCATCAGAACTAATAAAGACTCTTTTCCTGTGGACCTTGGTGACTGACCTCTGGCTCCACTTCCTTCCAGGTTCTCTCTGCATCCTTGTCTTCTAGTCCAGAGCAAGGTCCATGCTGGCCCTGGGATGCAGGCACTGGGCCCAGGAGCCAGGGGCTGCCAGTGCAGTGTGTGAAACTGTTGCCTTGGGAAGTCAGGCTGGAATTCCAGCATGAGACAGCCCCTGCCTTTGGGTGAGCACAACTGCACTGACAGCATCTCAGGAGCCAGTAATTGTACAGGGTCTGGCTGCAGCCATGACTGATTCATTACACTGATCATATTCTTTGGAAAGCGTAAAATCAGTCATGTCAGTGTGTTCAGCAGCTCGGTTTTTAGGAATTTCATAGAATCATAGAATTGTTATGTTTGGACAAGATCACCAAGTCCAGCTGTCAGCCCTGCATCACCATGTTCACCACTAAAGCATGTACCCCTGTGCCACATCAACATTTTTTGAACACTTCCAGGGATGACTCCACCGTTACCCTGGGCAGCCTGTGCTAGGGCTGGACAACTCTTTCCATGAAGAAATTTTCAATAACATCCAACCTCTACCTTCCCTGGTATAACTTGAGGCCATTTCCTCTTGTCCTGTCACTTGTTACTCAGGAGAATAACCCCCAGGTGCCTGCAGCCTCCTTTCAGGGAGTTGAAGGGAGGGAGAAGAGCCTCTGAGCCTCCCCAACTCCTGCAGCTGCTCCTCATCAGGTTTGCTCCAGACCCTTCCCCAGCTCTGTTCCCTTCTCTGATGACCTCTTCCACAATCTTCTCTGGCACTGAGGGCAGGCTGGCAGTTTTGTAGGTCTGAAAATAAATCTTTCCTGTATCAAAACCTCTTTTTGAAGCTTCCTTTGGCTCCAGGGTACAGTTGGCTTGCAGAGCCATGTGTGCTGCCCACAGGATGCTGGCTCAAGTGGCTCCCTCCTCAGTGAAATGGTGATTTTTGCTGGATCCCATTGCCCTGGACTTGCCTTGGGCTGCTCTGACCTGTTGTTGGCTAGGATTTGCTGCAGCCTCTGGGCTAAGGGGAGAAAAGAATGGTGTGGATGGTGGTGTGGTTGTGTTTGCTGATGCAGAATAGTGAATCTATGGATAATAATAAAAATATCATTATGCTTGTGTGTGCCTGGTGGGGTACTGGAGTTCCGGTGAGAGCACTTCTTTCCGAACTGTTCAAGCCAGCAAGGTGTATAAAGTGGTGCTTCATGTTTATGAAATGCACCTTGTTTATATGTAGGAGCAGTGTGGGAAATTCTGCCTGCTTGAGCCTGATAACAGCAGCTGGTTTAGAGACTAAACAAAATTGCATGTAGAAATCAATTGCTAATCAATTCTGTGACTAAATGCTGGACAAAACCTGAACTGACTGTGGTGGGTGTGGATGTCATGAAGGATTCAGTAAATCATCAATAGCAACACAGGGCTGAGCTGAGAGTATCCCTTTGTTCCTGACTGCCACAAGTTAGGCATATTCACCAAGAACATTTCTGTAAGAAAATTCATTCATGTGTAATGCCTCTGTGTACAAACAGCTTCTTCAGTTTTCCTGGAGTACAGAAGAAAATATGCTCTTAGTAAATTCATGCAAATCTCATTATCTCTCTGCCATAAGTTACTCTCTTGGAGATCTGTATTTGTTTTTTGAAAATCTGAATGTGTGTATTATGGTATGTCCAAGTCCTCTGTTTGGATTTTCAGTACGTGCTCGAGACTGGAATAGTGCATTTCATCTTGGTCACTGTGTAATAGTAGGATCCAAAAGCTCAGATGTTTTTTTTTCTTGTAATCTGTAACTTTGTGCCACCATTCCTGGCTCCATCTGTTCCTGCTGCTACTGAATCTGGGCACACACATCATGTTCTCCATGGGAGAGGAGCTGTTTTCTTGCTGTGCCATTTGGAGCTGAAGTGGGGATGAATGGGAGTGTTTGGGTTCCTGGGACAACCTCTGTTATTCACTAGAAACAATGAAATACCTTTTTGTGACCTTGTTCTTGTCAGTAATGATGTCTGTGTGACTCTTACAAGCAAGCACTGTGGGGAATCTACAGTGATTGCAATCTGTATTGTATTGCAGCTAAAATGTCACAGGCTCTAGAGTCCTTTTCCATAGGGAATGGAGTGGGCTGGCTCCTGGGTGGGCTGTTGGTGTAAAAGTCACTTTTGCACTTTGTGTTGTGGGGTGAAATGGATTATGCTGTGGAAAAGGACTGGGGAATGCTTGCAAGGCTGGTAATTCCTGCAAAGGAGCAGGAGCTTAGCTGACCTTGGTGTCCTTCTCTGGGCAGGTTGGCAGGTGATGGGCAGCACTGGGATGGGTTGTGTTAGGATTTACTGATGTGGCAAATGCCATGATTTTTCTAAGCTGGAAAATCAAACTGATTTTCCAGAATTCTGTTCATATTAGGTGAAAATAAGAAAATTAATTTTTCAAAACATTTTTCCTCCTTTTTCCTCCTTTCCTTTCTCACCCTTGCTTCTTTCCCCACTTTCATAACTGGCAGTTACCAGAGGAGTATTCATGAGCTTTCCTATTTTATATTTTTAAAGAGACTTTTAAAATCTAAATCTACCCTCTTATATGCTTAAATAAACAGAAATGGATAGTATTCCTGACCTGTTAAATATTGCAGATCTTTTCCATTTAAGGCAATACAGTCCTTGGCTCTGGAATGATGTTATGCCTGAATTCATAGCGATCTGAGCTGGTAATCTGTTGTTCTGCTGTGATGGACCACTGTCCTGCCTTCCTCTTAACAATGACTGAAATCAAAAAGCTTCTTGCAGAGAGGGGAGAGCATGAGGGCAGCTCCTCGAGGGGAAGGCTGACTGGCTGGGAACAGGGCTGATTTGAATATTTCTAGTAGAAAAGCCTGCAAAATCCTGATAGGTCTTACCCCATTCCCCACACATTTAATTATCCCACAAATTTGTGTAATGAAATGTGCACTTTGTAACTAATGCACAGTGCATTATCTAAGGTTTTTTATATCTGATAAGAGTTTCTGTATCTTCACTTCCAGTCTTATGGGCATAGTAAGATACATGACACCTGCTTGGTGTTGCAAGCTCTTTTTCTGTACTGTGTACAGCAGAGAGCCAGCAACTTTCGAGGGGAAGGTCCCCCAAAACGTTATCCTTTTATCCCTCACTATCAATTTGCTGTTGCCTTTGTCATCTCTTGTGCTTCAGGGTCTCCTGCTGTATGGATGATTGGCTTTCACCTGCCTGTGACCATTTAGAGTCTTTCAACACATTAAATATGCTTTGATAATTCTGTTTATCTATAGGATCAGTCATGAGCTCTGATAAGCTTGCTCTGAAAACTCTTGTTCTGCAATGCCTGGAATATGCTGTGCTATGAGCCCGTCACTGATGGCTGGGGTGCTGCAGAAAATCAACATCCTGCTCCCCTTTCCACAGGCTTGGAGCAGGATGTTTTGCTGTACTGCTGGAAGGCTGAATTGGGATATTATAGGATAACAGAGATGTACAGAGGCAGCAGCAGTCCAGTGGACTCTGTTCCCACAGCTGGTCACAAGAGATGTGGGATTGTACATATTTGCTTATGAAAAATGGTGAATAACTGACACTACATGTTCCTGACAGACATTTTCCTTATGCACAAGGAGAACAGCTGACAGACATTTTCCTTATGCACAAAAGCAACAAATGCAAATATTAGTTTCTTGTAACCTCTGGTATTTTGTTTGCGTTTATACAGTTTTTGCAAATACTGGAGCAGCTGTTGCCATACTTGTCCTTATTGCCTGAAAAGGAATGCATATCCAAATGCTGTCTTGGAGCCTTTGATTCCCTCAGCAGAAAAGAGCTGTATGTCCAATATGCAGTGTTATAACTGATCTTCATTTGGTGTAATCTGTGGATATGATCTATTCCTCTTCTTCTGCATGCACTTCTAAAAATCTGTATATTTTAGGGTTTTACAAAAACCTAATTATAGGGTTATTAAGTAGGGTTTGGTGATTCTTGTTAAGGTTATCAAAGATAGATGCATATTTTGGCAGAGCCGAAGCGTGGGTTAATCAATGTGATGGCAACATACAATTCACCAGGAAAATATTCCTCCTCTATTTCCTAAATAGAGCATTTGATGGGAATGTCCTTTGCAGTAAGTGCTGTACTGCAGAATTTCAGTCAAGAAGATAATTATTACTTGTAATTATGGAAATTTCTGCAAGGGAAATTGTTAGAATTTGTTCCTGTTAGGAAATGGAATTGCTCTACTTGCAATATTTGAATCCTTTTAGACGATTAATGCAATCTTCCTTAATTCCTGTGTATGGGCCTTGTAACCTTCTGATATACCTAAAATCATCCCTTCAGTCCTGCTCATCCATGTGAATTTCTACTAGAGCTTACTTTGGTTTAGAAGAAAAATCCATTACATGCACAAAGCTTCTCTTAAACTGGGTCTGTTACTTCAAGAGCTGACAAAAGAGGTTAAAAATGAGCATGAAGTTAAATGTAGGTGAAGGTGAAAGAAGAGGATGAGAGAGCTGGCTAAGGTAAGAACTTATCCCTTATAGCAAGGGTGCATGATATGTGCATTGTACCTGCACCCTGGAGTCAGGGTGGATTTGTAAGCACTGCTCTGCAAAGCTCATCATCTTGCTGTGTTTGTGCATGTTTGTCAGAGTTCTGTATTTGAATTGAACACTGGAAAATAATTTCATGATTTGAAGTCTTTCTGATTACTTTCAATGTCACTTCGCAGTGTTTTGTGGAAAAAATGAAGTCTTCATCTGCCAAATGACATTAGTGCTTTTTAGTATATGTATAATGTTCTTCTCTGTGTTACTTTATTTAAGCAGAAATACCCTGCTCTGGTAAATCAACGCTTGTAATAGGGATTCCTGGGTCAATTTGTAAGACGCAGCAGCTTGTATCACTAAGTATATTTAACTGGAACTTGGAATATTAGTTTGACAGGAGCAGCTAAGCATACAAATCTGAGAAAATACAGGCAAAACGAAATTGTAGAATTCCTTGATACAGGTTGGATGGACTGGTTCAGCCACAGAGTGTTTGGGAAGGAAAGTTTGTCTCTGGAGGAATGGAAAAAGATTCCCTATGTGAGGCAAACACTATGGTTCATGACTGCTCCTAATGTGGAGTAACAGCAGAAGCCCAGCATAGAGGGATTTTTTGCAGAGATGCTGGTTTGAAAAGGTTTAGAGTAATGAATAGGGAAATGCTCTCAGTTTGCTATCTCCTTTGCTGCAAAAACGAGGGCTTTATAAATAATAAAATACCTGTCTGTGTCATCAGCTTAATTGGAACAATCTCTGAGACCATTACGCTTTGGTAAGCCACAGTTAGAAGTGTCAGTAACATTCCTACTGGGATATTTATTAAAGCTGTATGGATTGTGCTGCCAGCATAGCTTGGGTTTGTTCCCCAGGAGCACAGCTGCCTGGCCAGAGCTGCTCCTGCCCTGCTCACCCTGGGGCAGCCTCTGATGCTGTGTGGATCCAGTGCCTGTGCTGCTTGGGAGTGACCCTTGGAAAGTGTGTTTGGTTAGAGGGGGCTTGGCTCTTCAGCACCTCTGTTCACTCTGAGCCTTGCTGGTACTAATGTGATTTTTGGGTTTTTTTGGGTAGACAGTAATAAGTCATGTTTTCAAAAAAAAAAAGTTTTTTTCCATTATGTGAAAATACAGGTCTTCCTGTCAGAGTTACTTATTGTTTCTTTTATTCTTGTTTTTATTATTTAGTAGCTTACTACATTTAATGGAGTAAATGAGGATTGTGAGATGAATGCAAGTGTGACAACTTTTTGCAAATTATAATTACATGCTTTCCAGGGCAGCACTAACAATTCAGTGCCTTCAGCTATTTGAATAACCCAGATATAGGCTTGCACAGTTTCTTGCCTACATTGAAACAAAATTGCACAGCTGAGGTGGGAATGTTTATGGGATAGGCTAGTCTGAGACTCTGAATAAGAATTAAGTGTAGTGGCTTCAGTTGCAAATAATTTCTGTCCTTTTAATGGAGAACAGTTTGTAGAAGCACTTTTTGTGGTTACTGTATAAGTGATTGAATCTTTCCTGGACACAAGCTGCTGTTTGGCCTGCCATGGAGCAGGTGAGCAGTTGGGCATTGCAGTGGTGGGTTGAGCTGGGCTGGAGCTGGCACCTCACGAGCTGGGCAGGCTCTGCAGCCTGGGCTTGGTGGTGTGTGAAGGAGGCAGGCTCTGCAGCCTGGGCTTGGTGGTGTGTGAAGGAGACAGGTTCTGCAGCCTGGGCTTGGTGGTGTGTGAAGGAGACAGGCTCTGCAGCCTGGGCTCGCTGCTGCAGAGGTGGACATGCAGCCCAGAGAACACACTGCAGAGGCTTTGGTAGCCAAGATGCTTCTCTTGGCCAGTGCTCTGGTGCAGGGTCCAAAGGGATTGTGCAGGTCTGGGAGCTGCTGCCACCTCAGATTAATTGAGATGTTGTGTATTTGTAAAGAAGCATGCCAGATTGTATTCTGAACTAAACAGCCATCAGAGGGATAAAACCAACTGTCTGACCTCCTGGTAAGCCATGCTGTTTTTCTTTTAGATTTCTTTTTATTTTTCTTTGTACTTTGCCATTACTCTTTCCTTTTCTCATTATCTTGTAACCTGCCAGGTGATGATATCAGCTCATCTACCCTGAAACCCAAGTCTGGAATGGAAGGAAAGGCAATTCCTTTGATAGTCTGGCAACTATTCACATTTCTCTGACAAACCCGCTATGCTGTGACTTCCTTCAGCAAACACCATCTAGACAGGCTGTCCATGTGCCTCCTATATGGATGGCTGCAAGAGTCTATTCTGCCCTCTCTTAAAGTGGAATCACACCTAAGCAAGCGTGAATTAACCTCCATAAAACATTCAACTATTTTTACTCTTAAGTGGCAGGAAGGAGGGACTTAACTGATACATAAAATATCCAGCTGTGTTATTCATGTTAATTAGGCCTTTGCAGAGACTCTTATGACTTGGCACCATCCCATTTTCCATAGAAATGTTACTCTGTTATGGTTGGAGAGCCCTTTCATGAATTTCTGGGTTCTGAATATGAGCTCTTGCTCAGATGCAGACTTGTGACAAGGATATCTGGGCAGAGAAACACCTTTGCCAGTCTCTCACAACATGTAATGCAAACCACAGCTTTCCCCTCCTCAGACATGCTAGAAATTCTTCCATGTGGGAATGCTGAGGCTCTGGCCCAGGTTGCCCAGAGCAGCTGTGGCTGCCCCATCCCTGGAAGTGTCCAAGGCCAGGTTGGATGGGGTTTGAAGCAACCTGGGATAGTGGAAGGTGTCCCTGCCCATGGCAGGGGGTGGAACAGGATGAGCTTTAATGTCCCTTCCAGACCAAACCATAGAACCAGGGATTCTGTGGACAGCTTCCTTCTTGTGGAACAGTGCAGTCCCTCAGCCTCAGCACTCCACACAGATCACCTTTGATGCTGGAACCACCAGTGTCTTGTTACAACTGCTGCACTTGAAAAGTCTGAGGGTAAGCTTTGTTTGGTGTAGAAAGAGTGGAGAAATCATTTTGAGGTAATGTTTAACTTCTGTCTGGGATTTTCTAAGATCAGATCAATGCAGCTGAGATTAAAGAAAGGAAGAAAACATCTTCCTTTCAGGAAGTAAAGTAGCTCCCACAGTAAGTGTTCCTATTGAGCTACAGTTTTCTTCAGCATGCCACCAGTTATTAGCAACACTATAAAGAATAGAGATTTCTTAGGTTGTATGAAAAGCAGGTTGAGCTGTAGAGTATTTTGCAGTGAAGAAATATGCTTGAAAGTGAGCCAAAAGCTGTCATTTCCCTTTTCATCTATTAAAAAGTACATTAACACTGTCAATCATCAGGCTTCAGAGGTTAGGCAAATACAGTCAGTATCTGCCAATAAAATCAAAGATTTAACAGATCTCACTATCAAAGTTAGATTAAAGAGAGAAATTTGCCATATGGGCATGAGCCCCAGCTGTGCTCCAGCTCGGGTGTCTCTAAACAAGTCCATGATCCTTTGAAATCAGCGTTGTTCCTGCAGTTAAAGCAGTTCCAGCAGTGTGAGTGGCTGGGCAGTGAGGCCAGCACCCCTGGGTGTCCTGCATGTCCTTGTCCTGGGGAAGGGTGGGAAGGCCAGCTGTGGGAATCAGGAAAATCTGTCAGCACTTGCTCAGAGGGTGTCCCAGTTGTAATGCAGCTGGTTGGATGGTGATGAGTTGTTTGAGTACAGGTGTCACTTTTATAAGTTTTTCTTAGACATTAATTGTGTTCTTTGTGTAGCTGGCAGAAGTTAAAAGCATTTGATGGATTCTCTGTGCTGCTTTCCTTTCTAACTGGCATTATCTTCTGAGCAGTAGCAGCAAAGTCCATCCAACAGTCCAGGCTAAAAGTCAGCTAAGTTAGCAGAGAAATGCCCATCATCCTCAGTAGCTGTTGGATCTGGTCTGCCCAACCATTTTGTGCCAGGATTGCTGAAGACATTTGTGTTGAATAGTGTATCTTATTTTTCTTACACTGTAGATTAAGCTTAAGACCTTGTTAAACCTTGCTTTTATTGTCTTTTAAGAAGCAGGTTTGTGTGTGTGTTTGTTTGTGGGTTTTTGGGGTTTTTTAATAGACCTCCTTAGAAGTCTTCAGTCTATGGGAATGTCCATTTCCCCTCATACCTCCCCCCTCTCCCACCACAAAGTTTTATAACACTTTAGCAGCAGTTGCTTTACTCTCTCTGCAGCTAACTGGCTATTACAGCAAGAATGTTGGAGTTTGTGCATGCTTGTTTTTATGGGAAAGCGTTTCCTGGACCCAGCAATCTCCATATTGTACATTACTCAAACTTCCTTTGAGCTAAACAAGAGCTTCTGGGGTAATCATGATTTTTTTTGTAGTGGTTCTGAGTGTTTGCAGTGACTTTGAGGGTGTGCTGGTGGCTCAGCATGGCCAGTCTTGGCACCTGGGTCAGGGAGCTCTGGAGAGCTGTACTCTGTTTTTGAGTCTTTCCCCATTTTTGCTTTGAAACTGGATTTTTTAATTTGTCCTGGTTGGGGAATAGGACATCTAGATCAGATGGAATGAAACTGTAAACATGCTACAGCTCTGTGAGTTAAAAGCAATTCAGCTGTTTTAAATGTAAATGGTGTAGGATTATATACTTGATTTGTTATAGCTTCCTAATTCTGCCTGCCTCAGCACTTTACTGGCAGTTAATTGCATCAGGGCTCGGAGAAACATTCCATAAGCTGCTGAAGACAGCTTTGCCACAGTCTGACACACTTCTCCCTGGGTTACATAGCAAATGGACACTCTGGGATAATTAGTGAGGAGGAGCTCCAGTGGCCTGGGTACTGTTCTTTGCAGCCTTTTGCCTGTGAAATCCTCTCTCTTCCAAGTCTAGAGGTCTTTTGTTTTGGATATTGATGTGTGCAGTGATTAGAATGGCTAGGTCTGTGTTTTGATGGGTAAAGAAATGTAGGGAAATATTTAGTATTTTGCGCAGGCACTCAGTGAGGGAATTCCCGAAAGCCACAATTCCTTTAACTTTCCCCTAGTTTTCTTCAATGCACAGAAGAAATCCTGGAAGAGTAGGAATGCATTTAGGTTCTCACTGTTACAGAACAAAGGTCTTAGCAGCAAAAATACCCTGTTCAGTTTGATCTCAGGCAAGGACTTGATGGCATCAAGGTGGGAACTGCCCAGTTGCAGTCATGCTTCAGTTCAAGGTTCTGGGATACAGGTTGAATCACTGTCTTTTTTGTCTTCATTTTCCCACCTACAGCATTTGTTTTCTTCTGTAGGTCGGCATCCCTCTGAATAGGTTGTCTTTGTGCTCTCACAATCCTGACTGGGTCTGTACGTGGCTTTAAAAAGCAGGATGTGATAAACCTGAAACTGTTAACAATTAGTGCAGCCTGGCAAGTTGCTCTGTGTGGTAGGCTGTCTGATGTGAAATAATGCATTAGAGGAAAATTTTCCTGAGGGAAATTAGACTTAAATATGCAGGTGGACCATGCGTCTCTCTCTCCTGGAGATGATGTGTCTTCTGAGGCATAATTAAAATTCTTTACAATTGTTTTCACAGTACACAGTGAATGGATAAGTGTGACAGTTGAATGACAAGCATATATGCAGCCTAGGACAAGCAGAATGGGTGAATGTAGTTTTCTGACTAAAACTTTTGTTATGAGCTGAATTCACAGCTGTTAGGATATAGACATGAAATTGAATCTGCCATTCTAGATGCTGATTTCTTTTCTTTGTGCTTCTTTTTGTATGTTGAACCTCTTACTAGCTCTTTCTTCCCAGATCCTACCCATCCGGGGGTTGTGGTACATGGAGTCTGTGGCAGTGGGAGCTGATGGTCTGTGGCTCACTCTGCTGAGTTTAGGGAGAAGTAATGTCCCTTGTGGTTTGACAAGGCAGTAACAGATCCAGTAACCTTCACACAGAGCTTTTGGCTGCCTCGGTCCCTCTCCTGCTTGCTTAGAGCATCTGCACCCTAGAGGCTTAAGAGACTGATGACCTGCCAGTTGCCACATTTACTTCTTAAACAGGTTAATAGATTTTCTAGTTTTAACCTTAATCTTATCTTGTTAATCATCTCGGCATTGACTGATATATTTTTTTGTTGCAATAGTTGAAACTAGGATTCATCCCATTATAAGTGTTAGCTGTATTAACCTGTACTCATTTGCATTGCATTGCAGCAAAAGTGACCTCAAGCCTTGCAGTCATTTCTAGAGACATTATTAACAAGTCTGCTGGAGTCCTTATGGTCCTGATAATGGTTGAATTATCTACTTCCATGAAAAGTGTGTGGCTTCTGTAATAAATCCTAGAAACCCTGGACCCCACCCCAAGATAATGGTGCCATGTACACAGATGCTCTGTTTCATCCCTTTGGAGCTAGGATGTGCCTCATGGCATTTCATCCAGTGTCCAAAGGGTCACTATCTTCACCTGAAGCTGTACCCCTTGTCTGTCTGGGTTGTGACAGTGAGTGGAGGTGTTACAAGGAGGTGTCCCCACTCTCTGTATTTGCTGCTGTTCCATTTGCCATGTCCAGTTGAATCCATTTGACCACTACAGGTTTCAGTGAGACACAGGCATTTCCTTGCCTGATACTTATTTTAATTGGAAAATACTCTTTCAGAGAATCCCAGAATAGTCTTGAGTTGGAAGGGACTCAGAAGGATCATCAAGTCCAGCTCTTAAGTGAGTGGCCCATATGGGGATGAACCCCATGGCCCTGGCATTGTTAGCACCGTGCTCTAACCAGCTGAGCTAATCTCAGGCTCTCACTTGGCCCGCCTTGAATCTATTGAGGTGTTCACCTGCTCTCATTAGGACTTTGAATGCAGCACTGTTGCTTTTGTCTCCTGCAAAAGGTCACTTAAAGTTGCATTGAAATCAGTGTCCCAGTTTTCACCTGGACCTGTTTCAGGGGTTCTTATCCTGGGGTTGTTACACTGCAGCCCTGTGCCTCCATCTGATGGGGAAGGTCTGAGGTGCTGAGGCTCAGGAACTGGCTTTGTTAGGGACCAACTTCAGGAGTGTTTTCTTTTCCATTTATCTCAAGTCTCTCTTATAAGAACACATGAGGGAAAGAGCCCATCTGCCACTACTGTAGTGTGTCCTGCTTGGCCTCCTGTCCCCCTGGGATGGGGGCTGTCCCTTCTCCTGCAGCGGTTCCACCTCAGTCCCCGCTGCCATGGAGACGTGTCACCAGTGGCCATTACAGTGGTGCTGAGATGGCGGCTCCTGCTGTGCCTGCAATTCCCATCATCCTGCTTCCATCAGCATTTTTCTGGTTTGAATCCTGCTTTGATGAATTCCATCTTCTCCATGCTCACAGCACAGTGCCCTCCCAGACATACAGTCTCAGATGTAATGCTTTGTGGCCCAACACAAGCTGTCTCTCTCTTACTCTGATACCTCTTAATCATTGAAATGCAGCATTTTGAGCTATTTCTGCCATCTGTTTTTTGCATAAGGCTTCTCCTGGCTTTCACATGGTGTGTGAGAAGTCAGGGCATCTTCCCCAGAGGAGAGGTGATGGTGTGCCCATGGGATCCTGCTTGGGATACTTGTAATTCCAGTATGACTGGGGACCCAGTATAATCCCTGTGCATAAAATGGGGAGTTTTCTGCAACAGGCAAGTCGTGTGGATTCTGATGTACCTTCCTTTGCCAGAACTGTAGCAAAGAATACACTAATCAGGCAACACATCTGTGGGTAGAATTTAAAGGTTGTTTACTTACTGGCTGTCAAATTGGAGTCAGTTTGTTGTAATTCAGTTTGGAAATTGTTCACAACTGGTTTTGAATGATGGCAGACGGGTCTTGTGTACCCTCTGGAGGCTCTCATGCTGGCCAGGGCCTTTGGTGGAGGTGTGAATAGTGTCTCCTACTCTGGTGGGATGCCAGGCATTTGATCAGTTTAAGCAGGGCTCATATCACTTGCAGCTGCTGCAGGGTGTCCTGTGGTAACTGTGAAACAGCTTCCAGGCTGTGGGCAGGGCCCTGGGCTTTGCTCTGTGCACCATTTTCTTGGGGTATTTATTTATCATGGAGCTGCCACAGGAGCTGTAGTTCTGTAAAACCCTGGGACAGTCACCCTGGCTTCTTCAGAGCATCCGGCAGGAAACTGCCCTGAAGTCCTGGTGACTGTATAAAGCACTGATCAGCTCATTGTTTTAATTTTCATTGTGGTTCCTTTAGCTTCTGGCTCTCCAGCATTCACAACACAATTCCATCTTTGTTTCGGTGTCACTGTCTAATGTGTGGTGGCTGGTGACAGTGCTATGCACAGAGCTTGTGGAGTCTCTCTGAATTAGTTTGCTTGCATCTGTGGGAAGAACTGGAGCCAAAAACCTCTCCTTTCAGAGGATTAGAATCACATCATTACTGGAGGGAGTTCAGAGAAGAGTGAAAAAAGTGATTAGGGGCCTGGAGGGATTGATGTATGAGGAAAGATCAAAGGGGCAGAATTTGTATCATTTGGATAACTGACTGAGTAGGGAACATAAAAGTCTGTGATTATGGAATGTGTATAAACAGGGATGTGTCAGGGAGAGATTATTCAGTGTGGGATGATGAGGGCAATGGAATTACAGTAGAAAGGGGCAAACTGTTAAATAGGAAAATTTCCCAACAATGATGTTGGGTGTTCAGTTGTCTTTTGCTGTGAATCCAGTGACTTGAGCTGTTGCTTTTTAATTTACTGATGAATGCACTTAAAATGTTTCAAATAGAGGTAGGAATGTAAAGTGAAGATTGGTGCTGCAGTGGCTCTCTGGTTTTATGTCCCTTTGGCTTCTGTGGCTGCATCTGCAGGGTCCATCCAGTTTGGGTGGGACTCTCTGAACAGAGAACAATGAATTGTCAGAAAAAGGCCTTTCCTGGCTTTTTCATCAGGTTAATGTGATCAGGCTGAGAAGAGGTCACCTCTCTGTGGCATTGTCCTGCTGCAGGTTCCTGGGATTTCGGAAGATGAATACTCACACAGTCAGTAGCTGTGTGAGTTGCTTTGGTTCAGCAGTTTGGACTGCCTTGATTTTAAAGTGGGATCCAGGATTTTACTTCCAGAACCAGCAACTGCAGAAATGAGTGTTATTTTAGATGATATTTCCAGGATGCTGCTTTCATGCCTTCTGCCAGGTGTCTGTGCTCTGCATTTCATGGCAGCTGCATTCCTACCTCTGCCACTGAATTGCATTTTTAACAACCTTTACATGAGTGTGGGCTGCTGTATGAATTGGCCGGTTATTTTCTCTACTGATGTTAATAATATCTTAATAAATGCAAAACATGTTTTGGAGATTCCAGACTTCAGTTACAGCTGAATCTTTCTTTGCCTTCAGGCTAAAGATCTACTTTAACTGAAGTGGTGGCTTAAAAGTTTTCTTTCCCACCTGCTTATAATACCAAGTCCTGGGAGAAGGGTTGTTGTCATAATTTTCTACCTTGTTGATAGTTCAAAGCAAATCTTTTACATTATCTAACATATCTTTGCCAGTATAAACTGTGGTAGCACTCTGTTTTTTCCTGTGTGGCTGGGAATAATAAATAACCTATTTGAGGCAATATCCTGTGCTTGTGGGTCGGCTTTGTCCCTGCTCTTGGGGGCTGTGCTCAGCCACGTGGGGTCTGGCAGGAGCCAGGAGGAGCTGGGGGAGATGAGGCAGGTGATGAGTGATGTAAGGAGATGCTTGATAGGCAGTGTACTGAGGCTTGTGTGTGCAAAAGAGAGCGTCAGTGTGTGTGTGTAGGGTAGGGATGGGTGCCTTTAAAGGCATTGGGATAGTGTATTTTCTTGGAATTGTGTATTTCAGATCGAGGCTTATTGACTCAGGTACATGAAATAGTGATGCCTCCAAGCAGGATTTCCTTTGGGAGCAGTCACGTGAAATGGCAGAGGGGAGATGATTGAAATTGAAACCTTCAGACCCTGCTGAATTACTTTTTCATTTTTTTTTTTTTAAATGGGACTGAATTACTGAAGGAACATTTACTCCTACCCAGGTCTGTAACTGCTGTGTCCCTCTCTAGGATAGATGTGAGATGAGATGTGGCAGGGGTAAGGTGCTGCACGTGGCATGAGAATTGCTGTGGCTGGAACTGCTGTGTCTGCTGGGCATGGAGCAGATGTTCTTGTTGGAAATATGGTGGCTGTTGACTGCTTTTCTCCTCATTGTTGTACAGAATCTCCCAGCTGTAAATTAAATGCATATCCACAGAATTACATGTCAGCATCATTGTTTATAAACTGCTTTCCTCAAAGGAGGGATCTGGTGTAAGAGGTGCCCAGTGTCTGAGGTGGTGATTGCCAGGGTTGGTGTAGGACAGCAGCTGATGGTTGGCTGCCAAACAGGCAATCTTATGGGGGACAGGTTTTCCCAGACTGGAATTTTTTCAGGTTTTCCGGTAAAGATTTTTGTTTGTGCATTTTTTAGTTTGGGTTTTGTTAAGGAGAGTCTTCTAACACAATGTCAGAATACCAAGATGGTCCTCGAAAAAGTTTGTCCTAGGCAGGCTTAAGAAGCTTCAGGCTCAAAGTGGTTTCCCTGAAGAGACTGCTAGAGGATTTCTTGATCTGCTAAAGTATGTTGACTTATTTTTTGGCTGTAGGCTGCCTTGTGTGAGAACTATCACATGGCCATTTTTCAGAGCTTGGCTGTGTGTTTGCAATTTTGCCACAGTAGCATGAAAGTGTGCATAATCTGTGTGTTCAGTCCCACTGAGGGATGGCCCTAGCACATTCCTTATCAAATTATAAATATAAAAATATCAATTTTTGTCTGATAGCGAATGCCCTACAGAATATTTATAACAATTCTCTATATTATATTCAGTGTGTGGGGATCTGTGCCTCTGTTTTTCTTGTATTTTTATGCCCAGAGATTGACCAGGAAAGTCAGAATTCTGATTCCTGAATATGTTGGTTGAGAAGTGCCTTGTGGCAGTGAATCATTGCTAATGGCTGCCAAGCTGCTGCAGACCTCATTGCACAATGCCATTAGTAGTCAAAGAACTCTTTACAACCAAGCAAAGATTTTACAAGGTGCAGTAGTTTTCATCATTATTACTCTGTTAATTGTGTTGCACTTGCTAACAGAGTATTGTTTCTTCTCTCCTCTGTGAAGTAAAAGAAATGTGATGAAGAGTAGGTTGTTATCCTTGCCTGTACCATGAAGGGGAGCAATGAAATATTGATGGCAATGCTGATGTCTGAGCACAGAGGAGTTGACTGCCATGACCTTCTGCCACCTGGGCTGCAGCTCCAGATGGGGATTCAAATTCGGTGAGCATGTGGCACATCTCACTTCTAGCAGCACGCAAGCTCTTCATCTTCTTGACAAGGCAGAGCAGGATTCAGCTGTTTCTCCTGCGCAAGTTGGTGCTGCACTTCAGTGGTTTTGCCTGTGGAGAAAGATAGAAAATTGTTTGCACGCTCTTCCAGCCTGTCCTGGTCTTTCTGCAGGTTGGCTCTCCCTTCCCAAGTGTTCATTTCCCCACTCAGTTTGGTGTCCTCAGCAAATGTTGTCAGGCTGCACCTCTCCACCGCTGTGTTCAGAATACAATTCTGGAAGCGTTTCCTGATCAAGTCCAGTTGTACAGAGGGGTTTGAGGAGTGAAAAAGTGCATGCTCAGGGGCTGGGCTGAGAGAGACCCACTGGGTTCACAGATCCATCAGATTCTGCATAGTCAGGATTCCAAACAGACCCAAATAACATATCAAAAGATATAATTCTAAAAATCTTGATGCTTAGTCACCCCATCTCTTGCATGTTTAATTAACTTCTCCTTCATGTGGTTTCTGTGTGCAGAACAGGAGCCAAAACAGTTCTTTTAAATTGTATCATACAATTGTCTTTTTTGCCTCTGAGACTGTTCAAGTGGAAGGAGCAGAGCATGGCTGGAATTTATAACCTGTGACTCTCTTCACTGAAAACTGTAATTTTCAAAGCAAATCTCTGCAAGGGGACCATGTTACTGTGACTTCTCATGCAGTATAAATAATGTTCTTTTCAGTTTACATCAAACAGAGCAGGCCATTGCTTCCTGATCCAGTGGAAGCTCTGGTAATTGCTTCTGTAGGTTCCATTTATAGATCAGACTTCTATGACGAAATTTAATTACTTACAGCTGAATCCAGTGGAAGTAATAAGTTCAAAATAACCTCTGTCATGCTGCTGTGAAAGCAGCATGTTCCCACAAAAAGGCACTTCCTAATTGTTTCATTTTTCAGGAGAAGTTTTTAACTTTCACCTATTCATTGTCTGGTTAAGTGAAAAATGGAGCTTTGCAGAACTCTCCCACTCAAAGCTGTGGGCTGTGATGCACACACAGCTCCTGTCTTGCCATTTCCAGTTGTAGTGAGTCACAAGTAGGTGACTGCAGGAGCTTTTGTTAGACCCAGTGTGGTGGTTGTCATCTTGCACAGTGGTGTCCTTCTTGAGCTGTGACACCCTGATTGGAAGAATATTTGGAGATGTGTGATGAGAAAGAACAGATGCCTTGAAAGATTGTCATTTAATGAGAGAAAAGCTTGGAATTATTTACTGAAGTGTTAACAAAGACCTAAAGGATGATGTTCTTGTTTTTCACTTAATTAGGCAATAATTGAATGAAAGACTGCTTAACTGATCTGCAGAAAAAATTGCTGCAGGACAGCGCAGGGACACAGTGACACTGGTGCAGTTGTGGCAGTTGTACCTTTGTTTATGTCTCTTTTTTTATCCCACTGGATACAGACTATCTCAGACCTGCATTTTCTGATGTTCATATGGTCTGTTAGCATGATTGATCTGTGGCTGGCTGTCTTTTTCCTGTTGCATATGCATGAGTGCACACACGTGCTCACTTAAGTGAATTTGATTTCTTCATTCCTTGTCTTTTGCCTTTGTCTGGCACGTTGTCATTTAAATGACCAGTTCTTTCCAGACTCCTAAGTGTCACTTTCCCATTTCTTTTTGAAACATCTCCCCTGCCTTTTTAGCACCCAGGTGTTTTCTGACTCTCTATATTCAGTTACTGATAATCACCGGTGCACAAATCCCACTGTATAAGTGATGATACTAAGAACCTTTGAAAAGTTTGTTGTATTTTACAAATAATGAATGGACATAATTAATGCCTCAGGAAATTTACTGCAATTTAATCTAGACTCTTTCGTTTAAATTATATTTTTAAGAGAAAATAGAAAAATGTATTATTGTGAAAGCCAAAAGAATATGTGCCAATGTAGTTGTGTTGCATTTAATTTTTTCTCCTCAAATAATCCGATATATTACAAAATTCCTGTCAGCATAGGTGGAAAGGGGAATTCCTTGGTGACTGCTTGCCTTTTCCACAGGGAAAGCTACAGGCATGCAGCTCTGCTTCTGAATACTGCTCCTTCTTCCTAGGGAGATGCTCAGGGGAATAGCTCAGCTGGGAAGGATTCCTCTGTCATTTAAAGGATGAACTAGGAGGTAATTACTCATGCTACCAGGTCAGTCAGTATTGATGGGGGCTGTTTCAGGATATTAGTACGTGGGAAAGTCTTTGGTGGTTGAGAATTGATTTAAATCCTACAAGCTTTGTTGTGTGTGACCTGCCTGTGTGCTCATATTATCTAAAGCAGATTTCTAGGAAAGCAGATTGCCCAGACAGATTGAGCTGTGCTCTCTGATCCCATCATGGGTGGTTGGGTGTGGCAACTGTGGAATTCCACTTGGAAATGCAGGGATTTTTACTCACTGCCATACAGTTATTGATTAAACAGTCTGGGTATGGATTGCTGCACAGGTACCTGCCCCAGCAGTGAATGTTAAAAATGTGAAAAAAATAACACTTAAACAATAAAATCTTGAGTGCACATAGCTACCTGGCAAGCTCCAAACGATGTCTGGGCAAAGGCTCTGCAGTGTTCATCCCCTGCTCTGCTGAGCAAGTGGTTTTTAGTGGCACAGAGCTGTGGCTGGGGGCTTTGAGATACTACAGACAGGTGAGCCTCTGGATCTGAGCTGGATGAGCCTGAGTCTGGGTGACAGGGTGGCCAGTGCCAGCCTGAAGCCAGCACAGGAGAGCTCCCTGGTCAGGTTCAGAACCTGTGGGACCTCATGCACAGGGCATGACTGAGGGCTCTACACATTTTTATCTGAGCTTAGTGTTTGGAAGGGTGAGTGAGTTGAGTTTTCATCACCTCTTCCCTCTGGACCCTGTTCTTTAGTCTGTTCAGACCCATTCAAGTGTCTTGAAGCGTGCTGTGAGTGAACAGCTGATGACCCAGTACTGACATGGAGATAAATTATTCAGTGTGTCTTATTTGGGAATTCAAGGCTTCATGATGAAACCTACAAAACTGTATTATGCCTCTGACATTCTGAGATTTCATCACTGTATCTTCAATTATTCACTAAGCCTGCTTGTTCTCCTCCCAGCGCTCTGACAGGGCTGCAGGCCGGTGGCAAGCAGCAGGCAGTGCTTTCTTCTCTTTGTTCTCCTGCTTGCTCTTGGTACCTTGTGGGGGAGACTTGCCTGGTGCTTAGTGTATTAAATCTCTCACCCAAAGTTCAAATTTGTACAATTCACAGACAGGGAAGAGTCTACAGCCATCCCTGTTGCTGGGGGTTTCTCAGTGAGCTGTAATTACTGTGAGCTTTCTCCTTCCCTAGAGACAGAGTTTTCACTGTGGCTGCATTTACCCTGCACGAATGCCACAGCTGAACAGCCATGACCTGGCTGTCAGAACATCCTTTGGGAAATGCCAGTGGAAGAGGAAGTTGGAGGAAATGCTTAAGGAAGGTTTGTCCTCGGGGGCACAGCTGAGGAGGTCTGTGCCAGTGGTGCCTGCCTGGTGCCCAGGGGCTCCTGGCTGGAGTGGAGCTGTTCCCATGGGGTGTTGTGTTGCAGAATGCTGAACAGATCCTCAGTACCATAAGCCTCAAGCTGTTGGTTTTGTAGGGGCAGTTGCTGTGTCTGTTAGTCAGGAGAGAATTAACACACCAGATTCTGCTGCTGAGCAGCTCCAGTGAACTGGGATCCCGTGGCAGGGCACTGCTTGGTTTTCTCCTCCAGCATTCCTGAACTGTGCCTCTGGAAGTGCAGGATCTCTCTTGGCTTAGCATGTCCCCTCATATTTGTACTTCTACCACCTGGTACCTTCCTGACATCAGAGTCTGGATGTAGTGATTTCCCATTAGCTGGAAGGAACTGTCACACATCAAACATTTCCCTTTGATTTTGGTCTGTCTGTAACTATTTCTGCATGATTTGCAGTTTTCTGTGCAGCCCTAATAACTTTCTCAGGAGTCCAGAGCTCTGCAGGCAGGCAAGCTCTGGCCTTGTGAGAATCCCTTCTGCTGAGTGTATCCTAACAGAGCAATGCCCCAGTATCTGCTGTGTGGAAATTTTAGTCTGTGGTGGATAATTTTAGAAAAGAGAACTGAAATTAATACTATGAACTCATCGCCTGACGAAGGAGAAATTTTCCTGTGGATGTACAGAAAAATGTCTTCATTTCTCCTGGGATTCCTGGGGGTGGAAAGTCTGAATCAAGGTTGGAGTCACCATACCAAGGCATGCCAAATACCTCAGAACTTAGAATATTTTCTTCCAAGCCAAGACCTTACACAAGTAATGGAGTTCACAGGATATGTGAGAAAGACCAGAACTTGTCTATATAGACACAGCTTTTGCTTTCTTTGTCATCACTTGAATAATTTCAGCCAGATGAAGAATGGAGAGGGTGTATGAGGAGGGAACAGAGCCTGCCCTTTACTGGCTTGCCCTAGGCACAGAACTTAGGCATGGCTGTCATTAGAAAGCATGCAGCCTCTTAAATTCAGGTATGTTCTGTAATAAAATGCTCTCTCCTGCCCATTCCAGTTATTTGAATTAAGTACAGTTGTAACTTAAAGTTACTTAAAGATAACTTTAAAGGCAAGTTAAAGATGTTGGAATAAGAATTTCCAGGTGATGTTGCCTAGGGCAGCTGTCTGTTGAAGAGACAGAAAGTGCCTCTGCACAGGGGAGCTGCTCATGTCCTCCACAGAGAGAGCCTTGCTCCTTAGACACACATTCATTAATGGGAATAATAAGAAATTTGGCACTTTTATGGAACTGACACAAATCCAGTGAGTTCAATAGCAAAGTTGGAAATGCAGCCAGTACTCCTGCTGTTCTCCTGGCCTGTAGGAATAGAAGCTGCTAACTAGCATTTGGACCGTCTGGTGCCATTTTCTGTATGATGAATAAAGGAAGGTAGATTACATTGTTTTCTGGTAGTCCAGTACAGGCAATGCAATGTTTTCTGTTCCTAGAGCACAGACCCTTGCTGGCAAAGGAGACTGTATTTTCTTGGAGTTGCAAAGCTGAGAAGAGCTGGGTTCTTGCTGAGAAGGGCAGGGTGCTCTTCTAGTGCAGTTTTGTCCCTTTTCTGAAGGCACAAGTGGATCAGTCTGATGGGTTGTTCATCTTGTGGCTGGTGCAAGCAGCCGTGTGAAAACCCCGGGGATCATGGTGAAAACCAGCTCTTTGTGCTGGTTACCACTGCCTCAAGTTGGTGCTGATGTGTGTGAGAGGGAAGAGTCCCCAGTCCTGTGCTATTCTGCCCTCAGTGGGGCTCCATTGTTTGAAGGATTTTACGGTGTATTAGAAAATGAAAATGGCTATTTTTGGACTTGGCTCTTGCAACCCCACTGAAGAATGACACCTATTCTGGAGTCCATCCAGATACTGTTCTAACAGCAAAACAGAGAAGTGGTAGGGCAACTAAAATAAAGCAGATGTTTAGCAGGGAAATAATTTACAATTGGCCAGTTTGATGGTACCTCTTGACCCTTTCAGGGCTGTTCAATAAAACTAGCAGTTTCCATAGCAACTACTAAATTACTTGGTGCTTCAGAGATCTGTGATAAAGGAGGCGAATCATTGTAGGGAAACATGGTGTTGATGTTTTTCCCCTTTGCATTACAAGAGTAATGATCTGGCAAAACTTGCTGAATGGGACGCCCCTGCTGAAGAATTTTTCCCACGTTCACTTGGGCCAAAGAGATTTATATATTTAGTACTTTCGCAAATTTGATTTTTCCCCTCTCCCCTGTCATCAGCTTTGTCCTTGGCAGGCAGAGCTGGCTGGGCGCTGGCAGGGTGAGCCAAGAGGCAGGAGATGTCTGCAGTAGGTGTGTGCTGGGCTCCTCTGTCACAGCCCCTGCTGAGCATCAGCTGCTCCTCCAGGGAACATGGAACAGCTCCCTGCTGCAGGTACACTGCAGCCCCCACCTGCAGTCACTGCTCTCCTGTGCTCTAACTGCTGTGAATTTCATCTTACTTTTGTCTTCTGCTCTGCTCTCCTGGGGGTTGTACTGCTCAGATTTTTTCCTACTTCACTGGTAAGAAAGGATGTAGCTTAAGATGAGGGCAGTCTTGAGAATGGACCCGTGGAGATGGGTGATAAGGAAGTGGCTTTGAGGCTTGTTTTCCACAAAGCCCAGTGTAATTCTGGTGGCTCTCAGGGTGCTTCTCTTTTGAGTGCATGCAGTTGGTTGCATGCAGAGTGTTGCTCTTGTGGAGTCTGTCTGCTATGTTGGAAAAACTATGTTAAAATCCTGAAATGCTAGTTTGAAATATTGCACTTCACTCATTCTTGTTACACACAAATCACCATTTGCTGATCAAAGTCTATCTGACTTCCAGCAGTTAGAAAGGTTTTGAGTCATTTGGGTGAAGTACCTTCACCAAAGTTGTTACAGGGTTGTTAAATTACCTCTGCTGTATCTTGTCTCAGTGCAGACAAGAGTGTTTCCAAAACAACCCTAAATGCTTTTCAGACTCACAGCAATCCAACAGCAGCTAAGACCAGGAGGAGGTAGGATAATTGGGATTTTATGGATGGAGAGTGAAGCCAAGAGGGCCCAGTATTGGGGTCCAGAGGAAGAGTACCTGGACTGGGGAAAAGAAGTAAATTTACAATTTAGATCATGGTACAGTGCTGAAAGTAAACTAAGCACCAGGTAATAATGGTGTTCAAGCCCTGCCTCTGCCCCAGGCTTCCCTGAGAAGCCACCTACAGGTGTCAGCTAATCCATTTAGTTTAAGTTTTGTATCTGTTAAATATCTAATAATATCTTACAAAGACTGGTGTTACTTCTGAGCAGGATGAAAAGTGGCCTATCTTTTCTTCTGCCATTCTGAAAAAAGTTTTTTAGACAAAAATTGTCCCAAACTGTCCCTGTCCTCCTTGTGGAGGAGCTGTAGCAGATGCTGCAGTGCTGTGCCTGTTGGCCTCAGGCAGAGGAGGCTGCTTCTGTTTTCCTGCTGCTGTACCTGGGCACTGACAGGTTGGTTGTTACTCCTCCAGAGCACTTTCCTCCCTCCACTCATAGCTGGTTCTTGCTGTTAAGTGGTGGTTAAGAGTTGTAGCTGATAGAGACAGGAAGATTGCCTGCTGGCACCTGCTGTTAGGGAAGGAGAGGGATGTCATCTGAAGAGGGGTTCCAGGATGTAGCTGCTGTTCCTAGAGTAAGCCTGAAGCATGTGAGAAAGGAGCAACAAGGATAAGCTCTGTGAGAAGCTGGGCTGTTGACTTCAACTAAGTAAACAAAGGTTTGACTCTTTATTTACTGATTAAATTTGATTTATTCCAGGTGGGCAAGTGAGCTGTGCACAGAATCCCATTAGCAGGTAGTGGAAGCACAGTTAATAAGAATGATTAAATGCTCTTTGGATAAAACCAGGCAAGATATTTTATACATACACACCCATCTTGTTTTTCTCTATATGCTCCATGGGTCTTAGAGGAAATTCCCATTTCTAGATAGTGTAGTTCTGTAAGAGGCATCTTGAAACAGGTAGAAAATAAAGAAACAAAGCTGCAGAGACAACAAATCTGTTGTGCTGATTCTCCAGGGCAGGCTGACAGCTGTGGTTCAGGTGTCAGCCAGATGTAGGATTGTGAAGGAAATGTGTTACCTGGGGTGCAACCTTAATTTTGGGAAAGCAAGAATTCAGCTCGTGTGGTCAGCAGCAGTATTTATGCATGTGCTACATGTGTTCTGAATTAAAGTGCAGTCTTCCCTCTCCTCACATTCCTGAAATCCCACAGCAGAGATTTGTCCGTATTTTTCTCTAAAATTTGGCTGTAAAACAGTTACAAGGGGAGAGGATGGATCCAACCTGGTGCTTGGCCCTGAGAAGCTGTGGCAGCTGTTCACACATTGCCTCCCTTCTGCTGGTCCCTTGCAAGCTCTGGTCAGCCGTGGGCACAGCTGGCACGGGCAGCCCTGGGGGGCAGCGGCTCTCACTGCACGAGAGGTGTTCTGAACACTGAGAACAGGCATTAAATGCATCAGAGATTGTTCCTGCTGATTTTGGCATCTTCTCCTGATCTGGCAAACCAAGGGAGCATTATGGAAGAAGCATTTTCTGTGTGTTTGCCTTTCCTGCCCCCATGGCCGACTGTCCAGGATCTGAAGCTGACAGCAGCACGAGGGTGGCTTGAGTTTCCTCCCCTGTGTACAATGGCAGCCTTTGTTTAAGACCAAGGTGCTTTTTCTCAAGTTTTCCATGTTTGTTTGACAGGAATTTTCTTCTGCAAGTTGTTCTGATGCTGTTCCAGTTTTGTTCCTCTGTCTCTGTTATCCAGTTAATGTTGGCCAGCACTGTGCCCTGTCTGTGAGCCTGTGGGGTGAGGTTTGGTGGCAGAGGGACCGGGTGAGCCTGGCAGGGCAGGGTGGCCTGTGATGGCAGTGGGATCCCTGCAGAAAGGGGGGATGCAGGGGGAGGCACAGGAGCTCCTGAGCAGGGAGGGGAGATCCCAAATGTACAGTCTGTCGCTGCATTCCTTGTAGGCAGGACCTTGACTTGGTTTTATTTGGCAAAATCTTGGGGAACTTAAAGGTGCCATTCATTATTTACATGCTGTGTCTTTGTACTATATTTTTATCTTTGTTGTATATTTCTTATTAATTATAAACCAATTACTGTTGCCTAAAACAGTTCTTGCATGTTGATATCAGAAGATTTAATAAAAATTTCAGCTCCCCTCTTGATATTGGCCGTTCAGTTATGATATTTGCATTCTAATCCTGTTTCAGATTGCACAGGGAAATCTAGTATTCAGGGTCTAGATGGGATCTCAAATGATGAGGATCAAAAAAGCTAATAAGCATGTTTATTTGTGTTCCCTGGACGCTGCAGCTATCAGTCCAGTGGCTGCTCTTAGTAAGACAGACATTTTCCTTTTCCATTAGATGGGCTGTAATAAACACATGTGGAAAATACTGCTGTGTACAGAAACTATATGGGTCAATAAATTGGGCAGAAAACGTGGGACTTGTGCTTAGAATTGCAGAGAGGGGCTGTGCCTGCTCAGGCAATGCTGGCTGTGCTGTGCTCTTCTCATGCTCATACAAGCTTGGTAGAATTATGTTGAGGATAGGAAAAGCAGTTAAAAACTTTATTCCAACCATGAAAACATGGAGTGTTCTGAAAAGCATGGGGCAAGGAGGCAAATCTGCAAAAATGGGTGGCAAAACCTGAATGAGGTAGGAAGACTTATTCCCCTTTGGGTACTGTGCTGGGAGTGATGCCACTTCACCTGGCTGGGTTCTGTCCTGAGGCCAGCAGTGTGAGCAGCATCTGTTACAGCAGCAGTGTTTTTCATGGCTCCTAAGTCTCAAGTGCCAAATATATTTTGCCAGTTAATTAATTAGAATAACTTATTTTTGCCTCCAGAATATCAACAGTGCTTTCAAAGGTGTTATGGATAAAAAGCTCTATCTATTTCTTGTCCTCCCTCCTTCCCTTGGCTGTATGAAATTGGGTAAGTGGGCAGAAGCTCAGCCTGTTGTGCAGAAAGCTGAGCCCACCTGGCAGTGTGAGCCTGCACTGGTGTTTGATTCTCAGAGATGTGTGGGAATGCTCACTGAACAGCCTCTACAACGTAGAATCAGGGACTTGATGAGATGGGCAGCTTTGTAGAGCTGCTTTGGACTCTAATCCTCTTCCTTTCCCAAAGGGTTCCTGCTGGCGAGAGCTGCTCTCCCTGTCCTTCTGCAGGCAGTGGGTGTGCTGGGCAGAGCTCAGGCTGGAGGGGTGGGTGCTGGGAACCCCTGACATGCTGGGACTGGAGGTGGGAACAGCACAGCTGTGTCCATCCTGCTAAAACAAGGACAGGGGAAAATAATTCCCATTGAGGGAGATGCATCTGGTGCCAAATTCCAGCTGAGAATGAGGCTTTCTTCTTGCACAGTGCCTTGTTCCTGGAAAGTGTGGTGCAGGGACTGCAAAAATGAGAGAGATGGTTCCAGCTGTCTGTATTGAGACAATGAGAATGCAGAGAGCCAGGTTAGAAAACACCTGCTGTTTTCTGTCTTGTCTTTAGTGAAACATTGTCTCTCTCCTTGCTTTAATCTTCTTAAAAGGAATTGATAGCTTTTTCTTACTTGAGATCACTGGAAAATTAATGTAAGTGTTACTGTAGAGTGAGCACTGTAGTATCTTCACATAATGTGATTTAAAATTTAAAGCTCGCTCAGCAGGGGAAGGCTCTGTCTGTGTCGGGACCAGGAGCTGCTCCTTGGCTCATTCCTTCAGCTGCCGCTGCTGGCTCCCTGCCTTCCCTTTTCCTCTCCTCTTCCAAAGGGTGATTCTCACCATTTCCTCTTTGCAGACTTTTCCCCTTGATACAGTGTCTTCATTCCAATGCTAAACTAACTTGTGAGTGCCTCTTGGGGAGGAAATAGGTGATGTGAATGCTTTTATTTATTTAGTTAAAGGTCCATGGGGAACACAATGTGCAGGGAGCATTCTTGTGTGTGCTGGAAACTGGAAGAGGAAGGAAGGAAGGGTTTTTTGCAGGAGAAAAATAGGCCAAAATTGTACTTTCTGCTATGATTAATAGGGTTCTCTTTTGGGCTTTGAATGTTGTGTTTGTATTCAAATTAAGCAGTTTCCAGGGGCACTTCCAGGAATAGATGTGGGGAGCGGATAAAAGCCCTTTCCATAAAGGATGTTCAGAATATGCGGAACTGAACTGGATGTTCGTTGGTCTTGTCTCCTCCTGTCACCTGGAGCCTGTGTGTCCCCTCCATGTGCAGGGTTCAGAGGATGGGGATTCTCATTTCTCAGCATTCAGGATGTGCCAGTGAAGCACAAGGTGCTGGAGATGCCCACGCAGCACACGGAGCTCAGTGCTGGAGGCTGTGTGTCCGTGCCCACCTTCTGCAGAGCTGAACCAGGCAGGCACGGCTGTCCTGGACCAAGCAGCCTTGGGGGCTGGAAAGGTCCCAGTCAGAGTCGTGCTCTGTCCAACTCCCCCTCTCATCAGGCAGTAAAGAAAGCAATTAGATGGTAATTCTGCAAAAACAAGACTTAATAGTGTACAGCATGATTTAGGTGACAGTTCACACTCTGCTGGGAGGACGTGTGCTTGGTGGCTGCTGCATGTTGTTAGTTCCTTGTATTTTCTTTGATTTAAAGCTTCATGCTTGTAATCTAGTTAACAATGAATTGGGTTTCCAGTACAGTGGCTTGTTTGGTTCAATAAGAACACATTTATACTAAAGGTTAATGAAAAGCATTTTCCTTTCATTGAATTCATTAAAAGGGGTTCTACAATCAAGACTTACTAATGGAAAAGAGATTAAATATTCATGTCTCTAAATTTCTCACATCATTTCTGATTTTTCTTAATCTCTGCCTTCCTGGATTGGAGTCCAAAAGTGCCTGAATGCTCTAACGAGTTCAAAAATTAATTAAAGATTTCTCCTGTTTAAGTAAAGACTTCCGAGATGTATACCTAATGTATCTTGAGTGCAGATCTCTGTGCTATTACGGACCAAGAGAGAGTGATGAGGTCCTAGCCAAGAGAGCCAATCTCAAGGAACAGTATTGGTTCTTAAAGCACTTTTAAATAATACAAATAATGCTTAATCCTCTTTGTTTGTGCTATTGAAATAGGTTTGAATGAACTCAAAATGCAGCAAAATTTGCATTTGAAAGGTATTAGCTGGACATGAAGATAAAACCTGAGTAACAGGCATCGAAGGTGCTTAAAGATTCAAGACCTTTTTATAACAAACACAGTGTCCAGATGTGTGTGCTACAAATACCTGAGTACTTTGTAAATACTGGATTATGTTTTCTGTATCTTGTATATTTTTCCCCAGTATCTCCCAGGCAGCTCTGGGTACCCTTAGGGCCAGGACTTTGCCTGTGCTCGTTGTGTGAGCAGAGTGTGTGTCTGAAGTTCCTGCTTTGTGTGAAGGCTCCTGGTGTGCCAATGAGTGCAGATTTGGGAGCTCTGTTTGGGAATGCTTTGCAGCTGCATATTGATGTTGCTGATGTAGAAATGGAAATATATGGTGATAGGAGATACAAGTTACTTTGAAGGTACTGCAGGTTCCCATTAATGTTTTTCTAGAAAATTAAGAAATGAAAAAAAATCATCTTGTCAGCAGTTTCAGAATTATGAATGTCTTGCTTTAGTCTAAGAAGCTTGTATAGATCAGTGTACCTGTGTGTGTGTGTTGTATATGTAGTGCACTTAGCAAGTGGGGCAGTGCTGGACAGTGTCTGCCTCAGTGCATGTGAGTGGAGAAAGAAGGCTCAGCTCCTGGCTGCATCTTTGTGTTGTGCTTCACTGCAGCTTGAGCTTTCAGTACATTTTGGGCCCTGCTAGTGCTGGATGTTGATATTGGACTCATTAGTAAGAGGTAATGAGAGAGGAACTGGGTTGCTTCTGTGCTGTGTGAGCTGAGACTGGAAAGGAGGGTCTTGAGAAAAGCATCTGGTTATAAGTAGTTAAGAAATATTTGGCCATGTCCAAGGGGAAAGCTTTGCCTGACCAGAAGTGACCAACCCTGGTCCCCAGAACAGTTCAGAGGCCTTGCTAAAGCTCAAAAGGTGATCACAATGAGGGGGTACACGCTGCTGGGCTTCACAGACCGGACTGCAGTGTTGGTGGCGGCGATTGTAGCCACGCGACCAGAGAAGCCAGAGTGCCATGGTGTGGCCTGTTGTCCACCAGCATGAGGTCAGGAGCTGTGTTATTTGTGCCTGTTGGTGCTGCTCAGTGATGGGCGTTGTGTTGCCTCTGTTCCTGCAGGCATACTTCCGTCAGGGCGTGGCCCTGCAGTACCTGGGACGCCATGCGGATGCGCTGGCCGCCTTTGCCTCGGGGCTGGCGCAGGATCCCAAGAGCCTTCAGCTTCTGGTCGGCATGGTCGAGGCCGCCATGAAGTCTCCCATGAGAGGTAAGCACACGGGGGTTCTCAGGTCTCACCTGCTGCTGAGCTAGTCAGAGCTGGGAGCTTCAATCCCAGAATCTGAGGACAGGAAAACTTGGAGGCCTGGAGGGAAAGATTTCGAGATTTGGCTTCTCTGCCGAGTCAGGAGGATGCCAAGAAGGGAGCCTGAAGTTACAGGAGGAACAAAAAAACTGTCTTTCTGGTTAAGTGGGACAGTAAGATGGTGTTAGCCAGCTTGAGGGACACTGGAGATGAATCAAACTGGGTTTGTACAGCAGTCCCGTGAAGTCCTGTTCGTTTTTCCTTTCTCCAGTATCAGTGCAGGCAGAGGTGTGTGCTGCTGTGGCACTGGCTGTGTTGTTACTGCAACAACTTCCCACAGTGTTTAGGTTGGGAGTAGCACATCTGAAATGCCCCAGGCCAGTGTTTGCCCCAGAAGAGCACATCAGCAGCTTTTCTGTGGTACTGCTGTCTCTGAAAACAGAGCATTCCAGAAGGCAAAAAGGCTGCTCTGCTAATTCGCTTCTGTTCAAGCAGTGTTTGCAGTCACAGAGACCTTGAAGCCATATGAGCTGTGCAGTGTTTTGCCTCTCTTTCATCGTGTCCCCGTTTCCAAGATTTTTTTCTCTAGAGGAAGGGGGTTGTCTCCTCCTAGCTCTGTGTCTCTTGCAGGCTTTGTGCTGCAGTGCCCTAATGCTGTTAGTCAGGAGGGAACATGGCAATTGTCCTCCTCAGCAGATGGTGCTGGGGGCCACAGGGCTTAGGAGCCAAGGAGCACTGAAATGAAAAAATATCCTTGTTGGTATTTGCTTTTTTACAGTGTTTTTCTCCATCCTCCAAAAAGAATTCATCTGGAAGTTTCTGTCCTATACAGCAGTTACCTGGTGAATGCAATTTGATTTGCTACCCAAAGGTACTGAGGCTGCTGCTTAGAATGCAGGCTATATGGCATTCTGTGGGAGCATCCCCAAATTTGGCAGGATGATCTCTGGCTGACTGCCCTGCAGCTGTGTATCAACTGTGCTCCCTGCTGCAGTTAGACAAATGGAAGCAGTTGGGCAGGTCCAGTGCTGTTGTGCCACAGGAACACTGTCTCCAGCAGAAAGCAGCAGCTTCTTTCTGCAGTTTTGGTCACCTCTCTTAGCACACATCATGTGCCTGGATATCTGGACAGGCACAGACTTTGGAGACATTCATCTGAAGGTTTGTGCTGAAAGAGCAAAAACTGCAATGCTCTCAGACGCTGCAGATGGCCTATTTCCAGTTTCCTACAAAATTCCACAGATATCTTCTGTATTCCTTCTGCCATTAGGCCAGACTTCAGAGCTCAGTATGAGACTGCTCTATGCTGAGACTGCTCTAAACTCTATTTTTATGCTGCCTTCCTGAAGTGCTTTCTGCAAGGCAAACAGCAGCTTGCCAGGTGATCTATCTTGATGTGCCAGATCTTAGATGGTACCTTTGAGCCCCAAGCTCCCTTAATGAATCTTTGTTGAATTTGAGCTGTCTGGCCTTTAACTCATGTATCATCTGTTTACAAAAAAATCAAGATGAGTTGTGAAGGTGATTCCTGATGCAAATATCTTGATTTGCTGAGTACCTCTGTCTTTGGTTTTGCGTTTCAGAGTCCCTGGAGCCCACCTACCAACAACTGCAGAAGATGAAGCTGGACAAGAGCCCCTTTGTTGTGGTGTCTGTGATTGGCCAGGAGCTCCTGACTGCAGGACACCACGGGGCCTCTGTGGTGGTGCTGGAGGCTGCCCTGAAGATTGGCACTTGCAGCCTGAAGCTGCGGGGATCGGTGTTCTCTGCGCTGAGCAGCGCGTACTGGTCCCTCGGGAACACGGAGAAAAGCACTGGATACATGCAGCAGGACTTGGACGTAGCCAAGAGTTTAGGTAAGAATGCTCCTTTCACTCCTGGAGTGCTGGGTGGGGACTGGTGAAACAAATCAAGAGCTAGGTTAGTGATCAGCATCTCTCTTGAATGCTCAGGTTGCTGTGGGTTTTCACAAGCTGCTAAATCTGATCTGAAGCTTCTCAAATGTGTAGACTGCAGGTTTGTGCATCCCTGTTTGCCTGCCTGTGTGAAGGGGCAGATGATCAGTGGGTGTGTGAAGGTTTTACTGGGTCTTCTAATTACCTGATGTCATGTATGTGAGAGTTGCTCTTATTCCCTGTGTTGACTCGGGCTCGAAACCTTACATGTGTCTTAAATGAAGCCATCTGCTTTTCCAAGTATTTGATGGACAAAAGTACTCACTCTGAGATTCTGGGGCAGTAGCTAGGGAAGGAACAAATCAGTAGTGAAACAATGATGAGCAAAGAGTGTTTAAAAATAAACAAATCCAAAAATCCCTCTTGAGTTCAGTATGTTCTGCACAACATTGAGAGCATTTGGCTTTGTGGGGTGCGGTAGGAGAGCAGACAGGTGTGAGACAAAGCCCTGGCTGTGCAGAGCTGGAGAGACAATGCCCAAAGGCTTGAGCCAGGACTGTTCACTGAGAGCATAGGGACTGCTCTCTTGGTGGTTGTAGGTTTACTTTGTACATCTGAGCTGAGCTGTGCTGCAGAACTGCTTTCTGGAGAAAGCTGCCATGCTTTGTGCTTATTCTAGGCCTTGGCCATTGTCTGACCTTCACAATGTCCAGCAAGGAATCAACAGGGAGGAATGGATAATTGCCAAGGGTTAGGCCACAGAAAAAGTAAAACAGTTCTAAAAATAAGATTGATGGCTACTGTAGAAGTTTCTGAAGGCCAGCAAAGAGGGAAGTTTGGCTGTGTATTAAACACAAAGATGAGTTTGTTCTAATGCTGGTTCTCACACCAGAGCTTCACTTGTATTCCATGTTTCAGTCTTTCCACTGGATGCTTCCAGCAGTGCCTGTATTACCTAATCTTTGTTTTGTTTGCATGTGACACAGGTGACCAGACAGGAGAATGCCGAGCTCATGGAAATCTGGGCTCTGCATTCTTCTCCAAAGGAAATTACCGGGAAGCCCTTACTAACCACAGACATCAGCTGGTGCTTGCCATGAAGCTCAAGGACAGAGAGGTAGGAAGCTTTTTGAACAGTCAAAGCTGGTAGTCTGCACTGCATGGTTTTCCAGAGAGATCAAAATGACTTGTCTGTCTGCCCTATTTTACCCCAAGAATTTGAGAGCTGTGACTTCTCCTCCTGGGTGTCCACTTGCCTTTTGTTAAGGAAAGTCTTTGTACCAGTAGATATGATATGTAAGTGTGAGGGGCAGGATGCTTGGGTTGTCCATTTGCCTCCCCCATCTCTAGTCTCTGGGCTCTGAGCAGGTCCTTTTGCCTCCCTCTCCCTGACCATCTGTGTTCCTGCAGCACTGAGGCTCTGGGCTCCAGGGGTAGGAGCTGCAGCTGGGTCAGTGTCAGTACCACGTTGCTGCAGCTGAGCCCTCGCTGTCCTCGGCACATTTCCCAGTGTTACAGGTGCTGCTGACCTGGACTCTGCTAAACTGCATCCTAAGTTGTGCCTTCCCCTGCCAAGAAATGGGCAAGATCCCTGTCCCCAGTGTTTGCATAAAATACACTTAGTCTAAACACCAGTGAGAGCAAAAAGAACCCGTGCAAACCTGAAAACAAATTGTTCAGGATCTGCTTTGCCTTGACCATTCATTTCTGCTGGGCTCCCTGCCAGTGCAGGGCTGCATGGACTGAGGAGGCTGTCCCGAGGCATTTCTCTGAAAGTTCACTGTAAGGACAGAATCATATTTTAGTGCACAGATACAAAATCTATCCCCTGCTCCAGGGATTCCCCTCTAGTGTGAGTGGGAAAATGGAGACCGATGATTGCATGACAGCAGGGCAGGTGAGAATTCATGTAAGCACTAGTGGTTTTGGAGGAGATCTAAAAGCTGAGGAAGATCAATTTCCCATTGGCAAGTTGTGGAAAAAATCTGCTAGAATTTGCTGAATGCTTTACTGCTTTACTAACTTGGTAAGTTAAATATCAAGTAAGCCTTGGAAAAATGCACCTTTCAGTAGGTTGTGGAAGGACTGTGGCTGGGGGAGGGACTTCCTAGAGATTTTCTTGATTATTTTACCAGCTGGAAAACCTTCTGAATCACTCCTGATTTCCTTGTTTCTGTTCATGAAGAGCAGAAAAGCTGTTACTTGTCATTGTTTGTGGAGTTTTCTTGATCAGGGTCCCTGTTGCTGCTGACAAAGTGACCTGTGTGGCTGCTGCTCTCCCGTGGGGTTTCTTGCCCCATGGAACATCCCCATGGGTTTCATCCCCTGTTGTGGGGCATGGAGGCAGCAGCAGGGGAGTTGATGTGCTGGCAAGAGCACAGCAGCCCCAGAACCCCAGGCTGACCTGGGATGTGGGGCTGGAGCATTTTGCCTGGTCTTCAGCCCATTGATTTAAACAGATCTCACTGAGGGGAGTCCAGGGAATGAGGGCTAATGGTAATAGTCCTTAGTTCATGACACATCTGGGCACATAATTAACAGTTATTGACAACAAATGACTACTTGGTTTAGCAAGAAAGCTGAGCTTCTTGGATTTCCTGTAGGATGTAACCACAGGAAATTAATTTGGCGCTTTCTGATGACATCATCTTGACCACAGAGCTTCCTCTGAACAAAAAGCTGTTTTTCTTGGCCTCCTTTGCAGACATTTTTATAATGCAAATGTTATAAAGTTGCAGTAGGGCTGATGTGAATTCCAGCAGAAGGGAATTCGGTGTGTGACTGTAATGAGGTAATTGTTTTACCCCTGACTGTACAGAGAATTGGCAGAAAAGGTAAAAAGTGCTCCTTTGTATGGGACACTGCTGTCTTTGGAGGGGTTGTCGGGTTCTGAGGCTGCTGGAACAAATGTTTGCTGGGTAGTGCTGCCCATAAATGGAGGAGGAGGTTGCAGAGGGTCTGTTTGGAGCATTCAGGTCTGTCCTCCCCCATGCAGAAGGAGAGCTGTCAGCTGAACAGGGAAGCATCTCAGCTGCTCACAGAGACCCAAGATTTTACATGTTTTTCTTCCTTGGCACACGGAGTCTGTGCAGCTCCTGTTACAAACACAGGCTGTGTCCAGGCAGGCCATTTGCTCTTTCAGTCAGTGTGGGGAGAAGTTAGAGCTGTTTTGCTGTACTTGTGTCCAGAGAGAGCATGGGGCAGGTGTTGCTGGGATTTGGCATACCTGTAGTGTCTTAAGAGGGAATTTGGGGGTTTGAACACAAGTGTGGGTTTGGTCTGTGCAGGTGAGGGAGAAGAATAGTTCTTAGTGAGGTGCTGGGAGGGGCACCATGAAACAGCCATCTCAGGTGAGGAATGGGTTGGATTTTTTTACCAGCTTCAGCAGCTGGTCAAGAAATTCAAGCGAGCTAGTTCTGTGGCTATTCCTGTCCCTGCTTCAGCCATGTCACTGGTGGCAGGGTGAGCATCACTCGTTGTGGAGCCCCATGGCAGCAGTACAAAGTGTAACCATCCCATCCTGAGTGAGGAGGGTGCTCACAGCCCGTCTGAGCTCAGAGGGAACACATGGGCAGGGAGCTGCAGGACCCTGGCTCAGGGCCTGTGTGCACCTCAGGAGCTGATCTTTGGGCATCTCTCTTGGCACCAGCTCCAGCTAAGGCCCTGCAATTTGTGCAGAGGTGGAAAATAAAACTTTCCTGGGCTGGTTGCGCCCCTGTTCTTGTCTTTTCCTCACTCATTCAGAGCCAGCTGCAGGCTGTTGGAGTTCACCCACTCCTGTCCTGCAGGAAGGAACTGCTGCCTGTGCAGGGGTAATTGCCACTGAGCAGAAACAAGAACTTCCATTCTGAGCAGACCTGGCTGCAGTGGAGTGAAATGTAGTCTTTACTTCCTTGCTGATTGATAAAGATGGATAAAGAGTGGCAGCTGTCCTAGAGCAGCAGCAGCCTCATGTTCTGTGCTCTTTGTATGAAATGTCAGCACTGCTGTCCAGCAGTTCACTTGCCAAGGAAATCCCATTCTGGTAGCTCAGGCTGCTGCTCTTTTTTCCAGTCTCTGCTTAGTACTCATGAAAGTGCTGGGAGTTGTACAAAGAGAGGTTCCCCAAAGCAGCAGCCAAGGTGCTGGAATGTGCCAGAGGAGGAGTGGCAGATGATGTTAGCAGGGAAGACTGCATCACATTATTTTAGCTTGTTGTCTTTTTCTTGTCACAAAAGCTGGCTCTGATGAGCAGCAGAAGCTTGCAGCCTGTTTCTCCTCAGAGTGGTCTAAGGGCTGCAGTTACACCAGCCCATAATGCAGGTGCTGAGTGTTATGTCTATACTCTATTTCTGAATTAATTGCTTTGATTTTAACACCAGGTAGCCTAATCTTCTGGAAACCGTCAGGTAACTCATGTAGGTAGGGTGTGTTGATGCCATATCACAAGCTGTGATTTATTCAAGGATTATGCAGTTGATGAGCTATGCCAGGATCAGAGGAAAGAATGGAATCAAAATGTAAATGTGAAATCTTTCTATGCCTGTAACACTAGTCCCCTGTGTCCCTTTTCACTGCTAGCTCAGGTGTCCAGAACTGTGTTGTATTAGGAATTCTGTAAGGCCAGAGTTCCAGTGTAGAGCCTGTGATGTGTGATTTCTAGGGACAGGTTGGGGTGGCCCTTCTTGATGACCATTTCGAAGGCCCTGTGTTCCTTCCAGACCATTTCATTTAGAGAAGTAACACTTGAGTTTTGGAGCTGTGAGTGGCTGACAAGCAGAAATGGACAGGAAAAGGAAAGCTGTGGAGCCCCTTCTTGTGGGTCCAGTGTCCAAACCCTCGCAAGGCTGTGCTTGAATCCTGCCATGCAGAGGCCATGGACACCACAGGAACCCTCAGTCTAATAGCTCCCTTCTCTCCTGGGCCCTCAGACGCCTTCGATTACAGCCCCGCTGTTCAGAAATAGCAGGGCAGTATGGCAAGATCATAAACTAACCATCATGAAATGAGGGCTTGTGCTGCCAGCGTGGAGCTCTTGGGAAGGATGCTGCTGCCAGAAAGCCACTGGGTGCTGGCAGCCCCTCTGTGCTGGCTGGCAGGCATGCTTTGAGCTGAACTGAGCTTTTCCCTGGGGTGCAGCATCTCTCTTCAACATGCAGGAGTGAACAGAAGTGTTGGGTGAGAAAGAGGATTGTCTGCATCCCTGAATTCTCCCTAGGGCTGGCATGAAGGTGCAGCTGAACACTTTCTGGTACCCCTTTTCTCAGGGGTGTGGCTGAGGGAAGGGCAGAGAGCTGACAGACTGTGTCAGTACTGTCTTGCCCCTGGGTTGACTCATGATGGCCAACAGCTTGTAGCAACCATTCCTGGCCTGGTTTTGAAGGGATTTCCCCCCACCTCCCTCTGGAAGCAGCTGTTTGTGGAAGGAAAAGGTGCAGAACTGCTGGGGCTCAGTGCCCTCTTGTTACTGACCCTTTGTATCAGCCTCTGGCTGCTGCCCTGGACATCTCCATGAGCATCTGTGGCTCTGGGAATTCTCTGCAGCAGGTGGGTGTGCTCAGTAAGTTGATGAGCCAGGTTTTGCTGTCTCAAGATGCTTTTTAAAATGATTGCAAATGTATGGCAGAGTTCATGTTTGCAGCTTCAGCAGATTTTGTTCAGAATGGCTGACTATTTGCAGGAAATGGGGATGATGAAGATTATAATTAGAACTGGGTAGTTAAGTAGCACAGACGAAAGATGTTTATTAAGCAGGCTTTGGTGGGTTTTCTGTGTCACCTTGCTCTGGCATATCTATGAGGGTTCTTGTGTGGCAGGGGAAATACCAGAATGCAGAAATTCTCACTGGAAAGAGAAACCATGGGCTTGCAGCCCAGGAGACTCCAGAATGCAGCGGAGTGCTCTGCTTCCTACAGAGGGCATTGCCATGGAGCTGGATGTACCTGGATGTACCTGGAGCCATGGCTGGGAGGGGTCACCAAGCACTGGCATCCCTGGAGGAGGAGTATTAGGGAGCGTGGTTACTGGGGCAGACATAATCCTTGGTTGGATTCAGTTGAGAATTTGAACATTCTGCAACTGTTTGAACATACTTTGTGAGCAGCTCAGCCACTGGTAGTTATTTAGGTTTGCAGTTTTGGTCGTTTTTCCCAGTCTCCTTCAAAGCAATGAAACTCAGTATAAAGCTCCCACATTTGGTAAAGTGCAGCTCCTTGCTTCAGGCTGTGCAAATCAAAGATCAAATTTCACCCTCTTGTTTCCAGAAGGAGATGCAGAAGGAAAGATAGATCATTCCTTTCTAATGAAATCTGTAAATTCTGTAAAGCCAAGGTTTTCTGCCCTTTCCTGAGGGGAAGGGGAAATGCTTTCCAGGTGTCCCTCCAGCCCTGCTTTGTCTGTAAAGCCACTTCAGTCAATAGCAGGGCTGTATGGATTCAGCCTTCTCCCTGAACTTGTATGAATTCTGGTTTGGAGCAGCAGAATGGGGTTTTTTCTGTTCTTCTGAGTCAGATCTCACAGAGGATGTGCTCCTTACCAGCAGTCTTGGATGGGGTGTGGAGAATCTCATCCATTCATGAGCTGCAGCACGAGGGAGCCCATGGCAATGTCCCTGCCTGTGGGGTGTGTGTGGCTCTCAGCCATACAAAGAGGTGGTCTGGCCCTGGGGCTGCCACATTTTTTAGAAAGGAAAAATCTGAAAATCTTACGACCACAGTTGTTTTGTTATATTTGCAAACAATCTGGAAAATGAGGACAGGATATAAATACCTTACAAATGAGAACTGGAAAGAGTCTTCAGGCTAAAGCAGTTTGTCATGCCTGGAAACATAGACTGAGATGTCAGAGACAGGCTGTGATGAGGAAATTATTCCAGCCTCTCAGTGCAGACAGCAGTCTTGCTTTATTAGGGATCCAGGGCAGACTGCCTTGTACCCTGGAGGAAGGCTGAGTGCCAGCTGCTGGGAGAACACTTACCTTTGGAGTTTATTTGTAATTGTGGGTCCACTAGTGCTGCATTACAGCTTGGACTGAATCACCTGCGTGCCTCAAAGGATGAGTTCAGTGATGTGAATCAGCCTTAGAGCCTGACCTTCAGCATTTGGATTTATATCTGAGAGTATAAATTCTTTGCCTTTCCCTTTCTGTCTTTAGCAGGTTTTTTTAGAGTCAGCTTGACAGGATTCATACAGGTTTGTCTGGTTCAAAAGTGATAGGATTAAGCAGAAGGAAGAGAAATCTGACTGGTGCAGGAAATTTGGGAATGCACTAAAAGGCCATATGCTTTGTTTTGTTTGGACTTGTGACTCAAGAGGGAAATGTAATACTTCCTGAGGATCTCCTTTAAATGTCCCCATTTGACCTCCACAGCACATGGATTTTAGCTGAAGGAAATGCAGTCTTCTGGTTTTACTTTCACAGTGTCTGCAAAGCTCAGCACACTGCTAAGGCCTGGACCTGGCTGCAGTAAAAGAAATGAAGCAGAAAACTCATGCAAGAGCTGCAGCACTCTCTGGGTTTTCAGGAGGTCCACTTCAGCCAGGGCTTTTTCCTCTGTATTGAGTTTGCAGAGAGGGGATGTCCAGCTTATGAACAAGAGTAGTGAGGGTTGGCATAGGTCAGCACACTGCTGTAGGAGTTGATATTTTCTTTGCCTGCTCTGAACTTGTTAGATCCAAGTTTGTGACTTGCTGGCTTATTCTTCCTGACTTTGACCAGGGTATGAGTCACTCCTCAGGGTCACCACCATGGAGAAGCTTGTGGTTTTAAATGAGGAATACTTACATCACCACTAAAAATGTCAAGTCAGCCATCCTCCCCCTAAAGTGATTGCACACAGGAGCCTTTTAGATTATGTCCAGAAAGCGACAAAATTTGGGCTACTTGGGGTAAAGATAGATCAGCCCCAGGTGATGTGTAGGCTCAATGATGAGATCTCTTTGCAGTGTTCTTAGGCTGGTGTTTTTTTTGTGAATTCTTTGAGGAATGAGTGGAGCTTTGCAGAGCCCACCCAGAAAGGCAGCCCACTCCCCCAGGTCCCCAGCACCACATGGTGAGGGGTGTTGCACCAGTTCCCACAGTGCCTGGTCAGTACGAGTGATAGACAGATTTACTCCTAAAAATGGAGTGAAATAGTTGTTGCTTCAGCTTTCCAGCAAAACCCTGCTAACTTGGTCAAAACTATTCTGTTAAGGGTGTAGCCCAGGTTTACTTTTACAAGTGTTCTGGGCAGTGCTAGGCACCTTGCTCGTAAATGATAGTGGAGGAGATGGAGTCAGTGGAATGGAGCAGCATTATTTTGATCTCCAAATGAGCAGGTGAGAGTCAGCATTCCTCTTGAAGAGGAGCAACTGTGGATGGTCTGGCAGTCAAACCCCCAGTGCTGCTCAGGTTTGCCTGGATTCATGTACTATGTGTGATACTTTTGCCATGGAACAGGGAGAATGAGAAGTCCTCTGAAACATTAACAATTTCCTGAGCAAGTAGAAACAGAGAGAGCTGGGAGCAAATTGTCAGCACAGTCCGTGGAAGGTTCTGTTGTGAGCAGCAGCTCTGTGAATTTTACCCATTAATCAAGTGGAGACCAGGACCATCTCTTTATGCTGTGTATTTTGAGTCTTTCTATTGTGTCATTAATTTCTGGTTGTTCTCTTTCAGTTAGTAGGTGCAAAGCTCCTTTCAGGCTTTCAGATAATAGTGCTTCTGTTCCATGGCTTTGGCTTTTTTGGGGTTTCCTCTTTGGTAGCTTCTTTGTTAAAGACTGAGACCTTCTACAAATAACTAAGGATATTGATTGTCAGGGATATTGATTTTGGTGTATTTTGCCCCCAGGAAATAATTGCCTAAAAGCAAATCCATTCCTTCTTTCTGTGTATGATCATGTATAAGAGGGGAGGATATTGCCTGCTGCTTCCTTTCTGATTTTCAAAAGCATGGCACACAAAGGAAACAGCTAGATGTGGCACTGGCACATCAGCCTCTCCTTGAAGGGAGGAGAGAAGGACAAGTTTTAATTTTGATGGGGCTCCTGCTCTGTTTGGATGTGAGACTTGTCTTTGTGCATAAATAGGTGCTGTCCAAGCCAGGCTGAGACATACCTGTGGATTCTGAGGAAATGATGAAGAGGCTTAATAGAAGTGGAGATAAAGCGCAATTTACAGCAAATTATCATTTTAGCAGGTCCTGGAACTACTCCCATCACAGTGCTGTCCTGTTTGTGTGCACAGCACTTGGTCCTTACCTGTAAAACAAACAGCTCCTGCAGAGAAGGAGCTGGGATGTGTCCCTGGTGTCATTTATCCTGAGCCCTTCCTACCTGGAACAGTTCTAGCAGCATAGGGCACAGTGAGATTTTACTGTGTGTGGTGACACCCACAGCACTCAGCCTGTGCTTTCAGAGCTCTTTGTCTGTTCTGGAAGAATCTGCTCCCTTCAATACCCTCAGAGCACTCTCAATGAACCAGCACAGCTTTGCTTGCATTCAAGAGCAAGGGCATGCAGGTGAGGGGTGGTGGGCTGTGGATGAGGAGGTACTCTGGCTTTCAGAGGTGCTTCTGCCTGCCCCCAGTACAGCTGGGATGAATATGCATGGTAATCTGCTGGATACAGTTCCACTACATCTGTAGGATCAAGCTGCTGTTACTCTGTGCCCAGAGGGAGAAGGAAAGTTGAAAGAAGCAGCATGAAGCAGGGCATGCTCCGTCTCTGATCAGTCTTAATTAGTGTCTGTGTTCAGGGATTAAGGGTACCTTACAGTGAGATACCAGGCAGAACATTTTCCATTACCTTGTCCATTTCTGGATGATTATAGAGTGTTCTTATTTAAGCAGGCTGTGCACTCAGGTGAAGACTTTTTAAAATGTAACATGATTGGGAAATGACCATTCTCTGGCAAGGGTGAAATGCCTAAGGAATGCATCTCTCCAATCTGCTAGGTGCCATTCTGTCATGCACATCTGCTTAACATCAGACTCTGCCTTACTCAGCTGAAAAACCTGAGCTGGCTGTTGTTTCTGAGAGAAAGAGAGCACTTAGGAACCTTTTTCAGAGCTCCCTTCTGTGCCTCAGCTCAATGGCAGAAGAATCTGCTTTCTATTAAAGTGATAAATTGCTTAATTGGAGGTGTAAGCAACCCCCACTGTAAAATTTGTCTTTGTCAGATACATAAAACATTGATTTTCTTTGTTTGCTGTTGCAAGCCCCCTGTGGTATGGAGCTGCAGTCTCACATCACCCTGCTACCAAGCAGAGGTGTGTGCTAGCAGAGATGGAGTCTGTTTGCCATGTGTCAGCCGTGTGCTCTCCCTGCCACAACAGGGCTCCTCTGCCAGTGACGTGGGAACACCCCATCCCTCTTGGGGCTGAGCCAGTTGGGGTTCCCAGTGGATCCTCTAATGTGAAGGATTTTATTAAATCCACAGTCATGAATTTATCTTCTGGAGTCCTATTCCTAATCCCTTGAAGTGAGTCACTGGAGTCTCCCAGCAGATGTTATAACCAAATTGCTCCTAAACACTGCTGTAAGGGCAAGCTCTCCTTACTGCCCCCAGAGCAAATAGAGCACTGATGGTTGTCTTGCTGGAGGATTGCTGCTGTACAAATCAGCCCCAGCCTGGGGGAGCCAGGAGTGCCACAGGCTGTCCTCATGCTGACTCCCAGAGGATTGAGAAGGGCTGTTCTCAGATCAGGTAACAGTGCAAGCTAGTGCAGAATAAAACATGAGGACCATTGGAATGAAGGACACATCAGAGGGTGGAGGTGGCCTTCCTGCCTTGTCTGTCTGTCTGGGTGAGCCACAAAAAACAAAACGGCCCCAGCTTTGTGATCAAGTTGTGTTATTTTTCATCAGTTCTTCACCCTTTATTTTCTATTTCTCTTTTTGTCTCCTTCAACTTATTTTTCTTTTCTGCTTCACTAGTCCTCCTGCCACATCCTGGTTTAGATAATCCAGCCCTGGGCATTCAGGCATGTCAGCCAAGTGTTTTTGCATGCTCTGAGAATGGTTGCCAAGCTTGTACCCTTCATTCTAGGTCTTTAATGTGAGCTTGGGCATGCTCTTGGGCTAAGGGATTAGGAGCCCTAAGAATAAACATTTCCAGCCTCACAAATTTCAATTCCTATCATCTGCTTCCCATTCTAGGAGACATCCCAAAGATTTCTTCCCATGTGCGGGATATGCAGTCCCTGCTTCTGTCAAGTTTCTCTTGTGCACACACAATCTGAGATCTGCTGCTTTCCATTTATGCCTCTTTTCCCCAGCCATAGCCCATTAACATCATCTGAGTCTCTGCCTGATGGCTCTTGGCCAGAGCTCATCTCTTCAGCAATCTGCACGCATGGATGTCCACTTTTTTTTATTTTAGCAGCCCCAGGAGACACCAGATTTCACTGACTCCTTGTTTTCCAGAAAGACATTTCTATTCTCTTCCCAGCAATAACAGAAGTTCTGTTGCTGGTGGTGGCCAGTCTTCCAGAATTCCTGAACTTCCAGGCTGGGTCAGTTCTCACAGCATGGTACTGGGCTTGACGTGGTCCAGGGGGTGCTGCTGCCTTGTTCCACAGCAGTGGGCACGTTGCATTCTATCAGGATGAAGGGAGCTCTGATGCATCTTGAGGCCTGTAATGGGCCCCACTTTGGTCTGGCCCTTTGGAAAATGGCTGCATGTGTCTGGTTTTTCCCCTTTGCTTCCCTACTTAGGTTGCAAATGACTCAATACTCTGTATATATTAAGCTTCATGAAGATTTGTGTAAAAATGGAGTCCAATTCAGAGCAATAATTTTTGTGTTGGTTTTGTAGCAGCCTCCAAACAGGCCCCCTCAAACCCTCTAAGAGCTCTCCCTCACATTGTCAGCCAAGAATTCACGTCACTGTGCTGCTGAAGAGCCTGTCCAGGGCCAGACCACCCCAGTTCTGCAGCCAGTCTGACCAGCATGGAGCAGGACCCAGTCCCAGCTCTGCCTGTGGCCACTCCAGCAGCAGCTGCTCTGGCCTGCACTGAGGAGGGGCTGGGGCCACTGCCAAGACTGCCCAAGGGCCATGAGTGGCAGCCCTTGGCTGGCTGCTGCCCTCACCCTGACAGCTCCTTTTGGGAGGTTTGAAACTGGGTCACAGCAGCAGCTGGGTAGCAAAGGAAATGCACATGCAGGAAATGCAGAGGAGTCAGGGTCAGCTGGAGTGAACAGCCTTGCTGAGGCAGCAGGTGTGTGAGGAGCACATCCCTGCCCTTGGCTCCTTGCCCTGGTGACTGGTTGGGAGCTCTGGCTCTGCCAGGTGGAAGGCAGGTCTGCATCCTGGAAGATGCAGGGGCCAAAAGAATCTGATTCTCAGATAATTTCTCTTATTAAATACAGCTGTTTCTTGGTGATAGGAACTTAGGTTTTCACAGCACTATATTTAGGTGAGAGGTGCCTAAGGGACAGAGGCTCCAGCTACTGAAATGCTGTTGTCTTTTCTGCATTCCCAAGGTTGTGTGGGGCTCAGGATGCTGCACAATAAGAGCTGTGCTCTTTGGAGCATGGTGTGCTTGGTGAAGCAGAGGTGTGGAAGGATGTTGGTAACTACAGCAATCACTCTCTCTGTCTCCTCAGTAGCCTCTGCATCTTTGCAGTGCTGTCCTTCCCCTCTGCCAGGAACAAACACACACTGCACACATCAAAGAAAGAGGTAGTCCAACCCATGTCCTCCCAAGTCAATCCCATCCCTTCCTGCTGTCTCCACAGAAGCTGCCCTGAGTGGTTTAGAGCTGCAGAGAACCAGTTTTCTGGTTGGTAGTTGCATTCTTTTGTCAACATGGCCCCTCATGGTTTTGATTTCTAGAACTGGGGCCATCTGACTTGTTGCCAGGAATGCTTGTACTTACATTGTCTCCCTTACCCCTGCAGGCAGCATCCTCAGCACTGAGCAGCCTGGGCCACGTGTACACCGCCATCGGGGACTACCCCAACGCCCTGGCCAGCCACAAGCAGTGTGTCCTCCTCGCCAAGCAGTCCAAAGATGAGCTCTCCGAGGCGCGGGAGCTGGGCAACATGGGAGCAGTGTACATTGCAATGGGGGATTTTGAAAATGCAGTGCAGTGCCACGAGCAACACCTGAAGATCGCCAAGGAGCTGGGGAACAAGCGGGAGGAAGCTCGAGCCTACAGCAACCTGGGCAGTGCTTACCACTACCGCAGGAACTTCGACAAAGCCATGTCCTACCACAACTATGTGCTGGAGTTGGCCCAGGAGCTGGCTGAGAAGGCCATTGAGATGCGAGCTTATGCTGGCCTGGGCCATGCAGCTAGATGTATGCAAGACCTGGAGAGGGCTAAGCAGTACCATGAAGAACAGTTGCACATTGCTGAGAGCCTGCAGGACCGAGCTGCTGAAGGCAGAGCCTCCTCCAATCTAGGTAAGGCCCTGACATGGAGCAGAATTTATGGAATCAAAGCGACCCCCGTGGCAGGGAGAAATTATGAGAAGGACTCCATCTTATCAGAAGGCTAGTTAATTCTTTATTATATTATATTATTCTATACTATATTACGCTATATTACATCTAAACTGAATCTGCCAAGCACTCACTCTGCACACAACTGCACTCCACTGCACTCAATCTCGTAACTCTCTCGTGACTGTCCACCAACAGTCTGACACACAAACACTCTTGGTCCTGATAGGCCAAGGAAACAAAACACCATCACTTTGGATAAACAGTCTCCATATTGCATTCTACTTTGGCACAACACAGGCACAGCAAGTAAGAATTGTGTTTTTCCTTTCTCTGAGGTTCAGAGAATGTGAATCTCAGAAATCCTTGGGAAGAATTGTGCCTTGCTTTTCTCTGTGAAGAGCAATGTGGCAACAGAATTTGTCATGGAATGCTGAGACTATGAGAGCTGCTGCTAGGATGGCCAAGTTCTGCTGTGTGCTATCTTCTTCGTCACCCAGTTTCACCAGGCTGCCTTAATAAATTAAACAGGCCCTTGGCAGATTGTGTGCTGCTGTACTGTATTCCTTGTTCAATTATTAAATTCCTTAGAAAAATACTAGAAAGCACAAACTCACAGCAAAAGGGAAATGAAAAGATAAAATGCATTTGAGGAGCTCTTCAGGAGTTAGGAATAACTGTAATTCTTGTACTAACGTGATGTGGTTTGTTACCTGGCCATTTCTTTGGGAGCTTACCAGCAGGATCTGCTGATATATTGCTGCCTTGTAAGTTGAGAGACACATGGATCAAATCCTATGTTTTTTTTTCCAAAAATACTCATTGAAATACTAGGGTGTAGGAGTCCTGCATTCTCCTAAGGAGCAGCACTGGCATGCTGCTGGCAGGCTGGGAGAGACTGAGTTCCATTGAAGTGAAGCCTGTTTCTCCTGCTGCCTCACAGCACCAGATGTGGCAGCGACCAAGGATGCATTTCCATCTCTGCCATGGCTGTGGCAGTTGTGCTGCCAGTGTTCCAGCTGTTATTTGGGATGTGTTCTCAGTTGGCTGGGAGCAGCAAAGCTGGGCTGGTGCTGGGATATCAAAATAAGTGTTTGTTGGCAGCCCCTGAATCCCAGCCCTTGCAGGCTGCCCCACGCTGTAAATCAGCTCCTGTTTCTGCTTGGCAGTTGGCACTTGGTTCATTTGTAGATGCTAATTGTACTCTGATGTTATCAACAGCAGGTAATTGAAAAGAGCTTGATGAATTACTTAATTTCTCTTAGTAGCTGAGTCTTCAGGAGCTGAATGAAGAAGATAAGGGGAACTGCAGAAAACAAAGCAGTCACAGCTTTTTAATTAGTGTTGCAAATCTCCTCCTTTACACAAATTGAGGCAGATCTGTGGGGCAGAATAGGTTTGTGATGCAAAAATGCTTGTGGGCAGCTTAGCATGAGAGAGCAGTGAGGCTGAACAAGGTTTCTGTTAATGTGACAGCACCCAGCAGGCAGGAGGGCTGGGACAGGAGGCCTTGCATGAGCAGCAAAGCACAAACTACATTCCCCAGCTCTTCTCCAGTGTGGGACCTTGTCTTGGGGACCCTGTGGCTGCAGTCCTGGGGAGACGCAGAGATGTGAGAGATGGATAGACTGGTGCAGCAGAGAATGTTTTTCAGTGTTGGATTATAGCCTAAATATAACTTTCAGTTGGTATGCTGACTCAGCCACTCCACACTTTGTGTTAGAATAGTTCTCCTAGCGTCTGAGCGCGGGGTCTCACGTTTCAGCTGTTATTTGGCTGTATTTTTTGTCTTCTCTGTCAGTTATACTGGAGAAAGGGAACATGCAGTTCTTGTTGAGACAATCTATTATTGTTTAAAATGCATCCAGTACTCAAAAAGTCAAGTTTTAATTGTCTCTTTCATCTAATCCACATGCAAAACAAAACCTCATCAAAATAACCATGCTGACAGGCAAAAAAATGTATCTAAATGTGTGTTTCTAGGCCAGAATGTTAGAGTTGGCCTCCCTGCTGAAGCAACAGACATTTTCTGTTGCATTTCCCTGATGCAGATGGAAAGCACCCTTAAGTGTGTGATCCAGTGTTAAGCAGGGCAGACAGGGACTGTAACAGAGCCCAGCTGCTGCAGTGTTCTGCAGGGAGATACTCTGCGCTCTGGGACGAGGTGAGCAGGAGGTGATGGACTGAGGATGAAGCACAAGCTGTCAGCCTTTCACAAGATGTGGAGTTTAACCAGAAGTCTCAGGTTCTCAACCTTTGCAAAGCATCTGGTATTTCTAAACACTCAGGCTCCATGTGGAGACCAGACTTTGCAGCCTCTGCAGCTTTTAAGGTTTCCCACTATGATGAGGAGAAGACACTTCACATTATTAATAGAACACAGTTTAAAGTCTCTTGGTGTTGCCTCTTTGCAGCTCCAAGAGAACTTCTGTATCTCTTTTCATGTGCTCGTCATGTGCCCAAAGATGCCAGATACTTTTCTCTTGAAGCTTTTGCAATTAATGTCAAAAAACATTTGCAGGGCCTCCTTCAGTGGCTCCCAAACCTCCAGGCTTGTTTACAGGTGTTTTCAAAGTAGCCACAGGCATCATTAGCACAGAGTTTAATTGAAGTGTAGGTGGTATCATCAGCAGTCTCAGAGCTCCTGTTCCCATGTCTCATAACAAATGCAAGATGATTCCACTGAAATTGAAAAGCATCTGCAAGTGCTGTCTCACTCAGTGTGTTGAGTCTGAGCTCTGGAGCTACCAGGTATCGCTTCTGGAAATAAACAGCAATTTTATAGGGCCAGACTGTGTCTGGTTGTTGTGGTGAATGGGTGCTTTTGTATAACATGAAACCTAAACCTTCCCTGGGCTTTCCCTGTTAGAAGCAAGGAGGCAGTTTGTTCAGAAGGGCTGTGAAGAGCCAGGGAAGGGGCCGGGCTGCAGGCAATCCTGGTGTGCAGGGTGCTGCAGAGGTTTAGTACAGGGCACTGCGTTTGTTGAGCTGGTTTCTGTTGTTTTCCAGGAATCATTCACCAGATGAAAGGTGACTACGACACCGCGCTGCGGCTGCACAAGACACACCTGTCCATAGCGCAGGAGCTGAGCGATTACGCGGCCCAGGGCCGGGCCTACGGCAACATGGGCAACGCCTACAACGCCCTGGGCATGTACGACCAGGCTGTCAAGTACCACCGGCAGGAGCTGCAGATCTCCATGGAAGTCAACGACCGTGCTTCTCAGGCATCCACACACGGCAACTTGGCTGTTGCTTATCAGGCGCTGGGTGCCCACGACCGCGCTCTGCAGCATTACCAAAATCATCTCAACATTGCCCGGGAGCTGCGGGACATCCAGAGCGAAGCGCGAGCCCTCAGCAATTTGGGCAACTTCCACTGCACGCGAGGAGAGTTCGTGCAGGCGGCCCCGTACTATGAGCAGTACCTGCGCTTGTCCCCAGAGCTGCAGGACATGGAAGGCGAGGGGAAAGTTTGCCACAACCTTGGCTATGCCCATTATTGCCTTGGGAACTACGAGGAGGCTGTTAAGTACTACGAGCAGGATCTTGCTTTAGCAAAGGATCTTCATGACAAGCTGAGCCAAGCCAAAGCCTATTGCAACCTGGGCCTGGCCTTCAAAGCCTTGATGGACTTCAGCAAAGCAGAGGAGTGTCAAAAGTACCTGTTGTCCCTGGCACAGTCTCTGAACAATTCCCAGGCCAAATTCCGAGCTCTGGGGAACTTGGGGGATATTTTTGTCTGTAAAAAAGATGTACATGGTGCAATAAAATTTTATGAGCAGCAGTTGAGCTTAGCCCATCACGTTAAAGACAGGAGACTGGAAGCCAATGCCTATGCAGCCCTGGGCTCTGCATACAGGATGGTACAGAAGTGTGACAAGGCTTTAGGTTACCACACGCAGGAGCTGGAGGTGTACCAGGAGCTGGGGGATATGTCGGGTGAATGCAGAGCACACGGTCACCTTGCTGCAGTGTATATGTCACTTGGGAAGTACACCATGGCCTTCAAGTGCTATGAAGAACAGCTGGAGCTGGGGCAGAAGTTGAAGGACCCCAGCATCGAAGCCCAGGTCTACGGTAACATGGGCATTACCAAGATGAACATGAATGTCATGGAGGAAGCGATTGGCTACTTTGAGCAGCAGCTGGCCATGCTGCAGCAGCTCAGTGGGAATGAATCCGTATTAGATCGGGGCCGAGCGTATGGGAACCTGGGAGATTGTTATGAGGCTCTGGGAGATTTTGAGGAAGCTATAAAGTATTACGAACAGTACCTGTCTGTGGCTCAAAGCTTGAACCGTATGCAAGATCAGGCAAAGGCCTACCGAGGCCTGGGCAGTGGGCACAGGTAAGGAGCTGCACGTGTGTTCTGATGTCAGTGAAGTACAAGTACAGTCGATGCAGTGTGGTACTGATGGGGTGTGTTTGAGGGCCTCGGCACACACACACGGTGATGTGACACAGGAGTGAGTTACAGTCCTGTGGATGCTGAGGACTCTGCTGACAGCTCAAATTACGAAGCTGATGTCGCTGCCCAGAGGAGGAGGTTGATTCAAAAGTGCTGGGGATGTCTGCTGGGGGAAAGCCTCTGACTGGAAGGTTTGAGCTGGCCTCCAGGGGAAATGGCAAAACACCTTCTCTCAAGGAAATACCGGCAAAATAAACACTGCTGTTTTCTTCCCTTGTAGGGCTATGGGAAGTTTACAGCAGGCTCTGGTGTGCTTTGAGAAGAGGCTTGTAGTGGCACACGAGCTGGGGGAGGCATTTAACAAAGCCCAGGCTTACGGGGAGCTGGGAAGCCTGCACAGCCAGCTGGGCAACTACGAGCAAGCCATCTCGTGCCTGGAGCGGCAGCTGAACATCGCCCGGGAGATGAAGGACCGAGCCCTGGAGAGCGACGCTGCCTGCGGCCTGGGCGGGGTCTACCAGCAGATGGGCGAGTACGAGACTGCCCTGCAGTACCACCAGCTGGACCTGCAGATCGCCGAGGAGACCAACAACCCCGCCGGGCAGGGCCGGGCCTACGGCAACCTGGGCCTCACCTACGAGTCCCTGGGCACCTACGAGAGGGCGGTGGTTTATCAGGAGCAGCACCTCAGCATTGCGGCGCAAATGAACGACCTTGTAGCCAAAACCGTGTCTTACAGCAGCCTGGGGAGGACTCATCATGCTTTACAGAACTACTCTCAGGCTGTGATGTACCTGCAGGAAGGTGAGAGGCTGAGTTACGCAACAGAGCGTGTAGGGTCAGAAGGGTGGAAGGGAGACCTGAAGACAGGGAGACGTGAGGTACTGCAAACGTGGCTCAAAGAGGATGTGTTTGACAGTGGCCTTTGATGCAGGAGCTCTTGCAGACATCCACTGCTACTGCTGAGCATCTGTGTGAGTAGCTGTCTGTGGAGGCGTTACAGCCAGTGTGCCATCTCAGGTGGAGCCTTCTGGGTGTCCTCTAGAAAAGCATGATCTGTGCCTTCCTCAGGGCATCTTAGGTACCTCAGAGCATGAATTGACACTGTACCTAGCAGAGTCTCTTTGTAAAGCTCATTTGTGCCTGAAGGTGTAAACCTTCTCTCTAAATGGCATTGCATACCAGGATCTAGCTGTGGGGAAATGACAGAGGAATATGATGAATCTCTCTGATCCTGAGAGGTCTGTTAGGAGAGATTTATGCCTTGCTGGTAGCCACCTGGCTCTTCTTACATGTTCACCTAGGAGTGAGACAAAGTGGGTGAGTTCCCCTAAAGTCTGAGTGAAAACAAGTGCTGTTTGATAGAGGGGTGAGGGAAATTCAGCATGAGGTGTCCAGGAGCTGTCTGCCACTGCTGAGCGCTGGGTCAGTGCTGGCCTGGGAGCTGTGCTGCTGCAAGGGGGTGCAGCATGCAGGCAGCAGCTGATCAAACTGTGCACTCTGATGCAGCAGATGAGCAATGTAGCTGGAGTGTATGAAGCTGGAGGCCGAAGGATGTATTACATCAGTTAGTTTGGTTTTCATGAAACTGACCTTGGCAGGATTCCAGTATGTTGTTGGAAGGGGAGAAATGAAACACAGCTCCTTCTCCTGGTGTGCTGCAGAATTCCTGCATAGCCTGGGAATGCTAGCTGCTGCTGAGCTGCGTGGTGACATCCAGGGCCCTGCTCCCCAGGCTGGGGAAAACCCAAGGTGCCTCAGAGGATGTGTCCCTGTTGTCAGCAGGGGCCACCAAGGCAGAGGTTTGGAGTGTGTGGAAACGGGGACAGCACAGAATGTGCTGCTGGAAGTGAAGTGAGCTCCAGGTTGTTCAGGCCAGGCCCCTGCCCTGTGCTCTGGCTCAGCACATAAACCATGCAGAGCCTGCCAGAGGGCCGGGGAGAGCTGATGGGAAGCAAGCCAGGAATGTGGCAAGAGGTGTCTTTTCTGGCAGTGTTTGACAGCTCAGTGTGATTTTGCTTGTCTATGTGGCTTTTAGGGTTTAAAAGTTGAACTTTCTGATAGGGGCTTACTGAGTGTGTCTCAGGGTGCCTTAATCTCACTTAGGGAGAGCTCAGTCCATGGAAGTGTCTGTCACCTCTCACGCTGGTGCTGATGTGAGGGGCAGCAGCTGCCCAGCACTGGTACTGCCCCACTGGTCATCCTGGTGCTGTCCCTGCCCTGCTCACCACCCACCACTGGTGCTGCCCTGCTTTCTGTCCCAGTGCTGGCAGCTCCACAGCTGTCTCTGCCTGCTCAGGAACGCCCTGGTGCTGAGGCCACAGCCCTTCTCCCCTCTGGCACTTTCTCACTCTGACTCCTTTTCAGGACTGAGGCTGGCAGAGCAGCTGGGTCGCAGAGAAGATGAAGCAAAAATCCGTCACGGCCTTGGCCTCTCCCTCTGGGCGAGTGGGAACCTGGAGGAGTCCCAGCACCAGGTACACCATGGGCTGCCCCGCGTGGTTCTGCTCTCAGGGAAGAAAGTGTCTGGTGTGTCCCAGGGAGGGTGTGAGGCAGAGCTCCCCAGCCTGAGGGGATGGATGCTGGCCCTGGCTCACCCTGCTTTCCCAGGCAGTGCTGTGTAGTGTCCATGAGGAAGTGACTGTGGCTGTTTTCCCTCCCAGCTGTACCGCGCCTCCGCGCTGTTTGAAACCATCCGCCACGAGGTGCAGCTGAGCACGGATTACAAGCTGTCACTCTTCGACCTGCAGACATCCTCCTATCAGGCCCTGCAGCGAGTTCTTGTCAGTCTGGGTAAGAGATGCCTCCAGATGCTGAGGCTGAGCTCCAGGCTCATGCCAGGAGTTCAGCTGCACTTGTGGGATGGCAGTTCCTGGTATGTCCTTTGCTCCACAGCTGTCCAGCACAGCATTTCTGTATAGGACAGCAATATGGGTGTCTGTCTTTGAGTTTGGGGTGCCTTTGGTTCTTCTTCCTTGCTTCCTCCATTGTTTTGCCTTTCTGTGGTTCGTTGTGTTGTTGCCTGCAGCAAATATATTCTGTGCGACTGTTCCAGTGCAGAGACTGCTCTTTTGGGAATAGGTGGCACTGCTTCCCCAGGTTGGGATTGGGATAGCAACTGTCCCTGTTCCATGAACATGGCACTGCAGACCACTCTTGTGTCAGATGTGAGAGATGGCTTTGTCTTTTCAGGTCACCATGATGAGGCACTGGCAGTAGCAGAGAGAGGACGAACGAGAGCTTTTGCTGACCTGCTTGTGGAACGTCAGACTGGGCAGCAGGACTCAGATCCCTACTCTCCTGTGACCCTTGACCAGGTCCTGGAGACTGTGAATGGCCAGAGGGGACTTGTTCTCTACTACTCACTGGCTGCAGGTTATCTGTACAGCTGGCTGCTGGCTCCTGGGGCAGGTGAGCTCCTTTTTGAACACAAAATCCTGGGAGCTGGGAGAATAGGAATGAATTTGGGACCAGAGTGAATGTAGGAGGGAGTGATTTCCATCTAGTACCTTAAAGCTGAATGGACTAAAAGCTATGGCATAGCCACAGCAGTAATGACTCAGAAGTGCTTATTCAGGACTTTGATGTTCACCTGGAGATGGAAATGTTTCACATGTTTAATATTTTCATTTTTCAACCTCCAATCTGTATATATTTCCCACAGGGCAGAACAGAAGAGTAATGAAATTCCAAGTATGTTGGCTCTATGAGAATCTTCTATGCATAAGAACCCCTACTTTAATTATAGTTCTGTGCTTTATTCTTCCAAAAGCTTTTGACGTTTATTCACTGAAGTGGATTGCAGAAAACAGAAGGGCATCCTCACTTCCTGATATGCCATTGAACTGCCTGATCCTCACATGAATGTGGAAACACTTATCACAGAGGAGCAAGGAGGATTAATTTGAAGAGGATTGCTTTTTGCAGACAGCTGTTACTCATTATCTAATAAAGTGATGACTGTAAATTTTAACAAGTTCTTTCTGGATATAATTTAATAATTGCAGCCCTTCATCATGACAAAGCTAGAGAGATAAAAAGCACTATTTAGATTGCATGAAAAATGCTTCAGAAAGGGAAGGAAGCACTCACACATGCCTGATGTAGATGGGATGACAGTGGTTGGAAGAGACACTTTCTGGGAGCATTTTCAATGTGTGAGTGAAGGTGGGATTGTCCTCTGTGTATCCAGTCACTAATTGGCTCTTCAGGGCTGTAGTTTGCACAATAAAATGCCAATAATTCTATAGTATCACTATTAGGCTGAGCTTATCAAAATTATATGGATCAAGTGTAAGATTTGCCGCTGGGCATCATAATCAGTCTCCTCTTTGCCCAGAGTGAGTCTTGGAGAAAAGCAGTGTGTGAGTCCATGGTTTGTGACTGCCTCTTTGAAACTACTATCAGGTGATGGGAAAGGTACACAGGCTGTGGTGTTTTGCTCAGGAAACTTTGCTGGGAACCCTTCAGTAGTGACTCTGGTCCAGCCATGGTGACCTGTTCTTGTTCACTGACAGAGGGAGCAGCTTCAGTGGCTGCCCAGGGTCCTCATTGTCCCACTGAAGTGGAGCCCTCAGAACCTTTTGGCTGTTGCTGTGTTTGCTGCTGTTGCTGCAGGAGTTGCTTTATTCTTTGTTCCTCTGCTCTTCTCTGACTGTGTGTAATAATTGATGCTGCTGCTAAGGCATCCAGAGCAGCCTTTTACTGTTGATCACAGGCTGCAGAATTAATTATCTCAGGAAGAATAGACCAGTCTGAAAGCAGGAAGGTTTTATCTGCAGTAGCAGTGGAATTCTCAGCAAAACAGGAAATGGCCTTTATCTGGTTTACCCATTGTGAAATGCTATCTTTTAATAATTCACTGTGCTTTAATCCATCTTCTTTCCTTTTATAGAGTGAAACCACTGTGTGTGATGTGAGGAGGTTCTGCTGTAGTAACAACTCTTGTTCAGCCTTGTGTGTTCAGTTAATTTGCTCAGAGGCTATTAATAGGTATTTTTCATGTGCATCAATTGAAATGTGAATTACTCTAGTAGGGGCTTGTATGGAAGATCTGGTTTATAATTTATATGAGTGCTGCAATAGCAAAGGCATTCTGAGCATCTCATAAAAGCTCTGCTCTGCCTTTGTGCCTTTGAGCCATTATCTGCAAAGTACAAACCCAGATTTTAAAAACAAGGCTGGAAATGCTGGAGAAGTTCAGTGGAGACCTGGCATAGAACACTTTGCCCCAGTTTTGCTGGAAATGCCAAATGCTTGGGGCTGTGCCACCTTCTTAGACAGCTGCTGGCAACCCTGTTGTAGCCCTGCAGAAATAACCTCCTGATTCTGGTTTCTTGCAGGAATTCTGAAATTCCATGAGTATTATCTGGGTGACAGCCTGACAGAAAATGCTGGGGACTTCCATGAAGCCAACAGCGTGGCCCTGCAGACACTGACAAACTCAGCACTGGAGCAGCACATCTCCAGCGTGAGGGAGGCTCTGGGGGTGGATTCCTACTACACCAGGTAAGTTGAGGTCAGGGGGTCTAACATCCTGCTCTCCCACGTGAATTTATAACATTTTAGGATGAGCTAATTGGCTGAGAAGTCTGAGAACTGAGAGTCACAGAAGGGGCAAATTTTCAGTGCAGTAACAAAACAAAAAAAAGGCTTTGTTTTTGTAACCATGATTATTTTCCTGCCAAACAACTCTATGCACATGCAAATAAGATCCAAACCCACAGGCTGTGTGGTGAATTTGTAGACTGGATGAGGGGGCAGGTGCCATGTCTGACTGCATATGGACAGATTTCATCCTACTTACAGTTTCCAGTGTAATTAATTCTCTTTCAACTGCTTTGAAAAACTGCAAATACCATAGGAATTCTAACCATCCTCCCCCCAATGTGGCTTGTGGCTATAGCTGAGTGAATAATTTAGAACCCACATGTTGATTGTTGAGTCTTACCCTGCAGACATGCAGATACACGAGATCCATAACTGAAATCTGCAGTTGGGCCTCATGCAGCAGTTTTGCAGATACAGTTTTTAGTTTCATTAACTGTTTGTCACCACAGATTCACCTCCTGGCAAGGGCAGTCCTTCAGTCTTCAGGTTCTGGGATGAGTTTTTAATTTGCTGGGATGTCAGCTTCTTCCTCTCTTTGTGGTAGTGGTAGGGGTAGATTTTTGGTTAAGGATTCTGGGTTTAATGCTTGTCTCCAAGATTTTGGACCAGTGTAGTACAACCATAGGCAGACGTTGTTTTGCCATGTCAAAATCACATGCAGGGGATCAAGCAAACAAATCTTGGCTGTTCCACGTGGGTGAGCATCACTTTCTACTTGAAACCTCTTTCCCAGTGTGCTTCAAGTGCTTCCCCTCAGCCCTGCTGATTCCACTGCTCTCCAGGGCCCCAGTAGAAGCTGCCAGCCTCAGTCCCAGCCCCAGGCTCTGCCCAGCAGCAGGGCATGCATGTGCACAGCACATGTGAAGGAGCTTGACTGCTCAGTCCCTGGCTTGCTGGAGTGCTCTGTGGTTCAGGTTGAAGAGTTTATGTGTCCACAGCCTGTGAGCAGGGTCAGAGGTACTGCTGAGTCTCCAGAGCATGTCTTCACACTTTCTGGAGGGGAGGGGATGCACAGCATGTTCAGTTCCACACTGCAGCCTTCAGGTTCTGCTAGAAAGGGTTCTTTTCAGCTGGTCTAATTAATCCTCAAAGTAACATTCTTGCAAAAAAAAAAAAAAGTGTAAGGGATTTTAAAATCTGCTTGAACTTGTGTCAGAACAGACTCCGCTCTCTTTAGGGAGAGCATGTGACCCGCTCTCTTGGGTTCATGAACTCAAGATTTTTGCCTCTTTAAGGAGCTGTGAGTGTTACTCCAAACTGTGCCAGGACTCAGAGCTGAGCATGCCTCAACTGGAGGAAAAATGTGCAGGGAGAAGCTGTTGACAAACTTTCCTTCTTCATTTTTTCCCTTATGTTGGTTTTTTTTAATCCCCCGTCTGTGGTTCAGCTGTCCCCATTTCAATGTTCATGAAGTGATTGACTTTTGTCAGGACTTATCAGGCTGTAAATCACATTGACCAGGAAATTCACTCACAAGAGATTCATGATCCATACAGCAGCAGAGATACAGCTGGTTGCCTGCACAAGTACAGGTTGTGTGTTCATTTAATTCCTGTGCTCTTTATTGGGAAACATGCCCTTGAGGAGAGGCTTCAAGCTGTCAGAAACCCAAAAAGTAGCAGAAATGAGATGCAAGGAAGCTTCATCAGGTAGCATCCTAGGTTTATCTTAAGTGTAAAAAATCCAAGGTTTGTGATGTGCCATTGTTGTGGTTTAGGAATGGTACTCCCCAGTTTAGTTCTCCCACTGAGATTCTCCAAACCCCAGTACTGCTTCCTTCCTCCCTCCCCCTCTCTCCCTCCTGGTGGCTGGGGAAGAGAATTGGAGGCACAAAAGGTGAAGATGGTGGGTTGAGATAAGAACAATTTAGTGGAAACAGCAATGAGACAAGGAAACAAACAGTAACAGCAACAGCATTAACAAAAAAAGTGTACAAAATAGAGAGAGAATGATTCACATGCAAAATGCTCACTGAGCCCAACCCAGCCCACCATGAGCACCCCAGCTGTGCTGAGAAAATTTAGATATTGGTGTCAGGAGACTGGGAATTTAGAATTGTTGGGCTGTTTCTCAGTATTGCTGCTGTACTTGGGGCATTGATAGAGTAAATTGTTCTGTGCTTTCCCTCTTTGTATAACCGGAGTGGCAGCACAGCTCCCTCTGCTACGTGAAGGAAGTATGTGGAGCTTGAAGTTAACTGTGGAGATTTGGAAAGGATGTGCTCACACGTGTTCTTAGGCAGATAAGGGTTGAGTTGGTGTTTCCTGCAGACTCAGCTTTTCAGTGTTGTGCTGCAGCTTTAGAAATCTCTGCCTGCAGTGCACAGAAAGGGTCCTGCCCTCCCCCCTGCGTGTGCCACTCACTAAACCTTGAGGAATCCCAGGAGAGGAGGAACTGGGGCTGGTATTGTCTTATATGCCTGACAAAAGGTTGAGCTTCTGTTTGAAAAACATTTTTGCTCAGACTGGCCAAGCATTTGTCATCAAGCTGTTGCTCCTTCTCGCACCAGTGACCCTTCATCTCACTGATTCCCCCCAGAGCCTGTGCTAGCAGCGAGACAGAGAGTGAAGCTGGGGATATCATGGACCAGCAGTTTGAGGAGATGAATAACAAGCTGAACTCAATGACTGATCCAACTGGCTTCCTGAGGATGGTCAGCAGGAACAACCTATTGAACAGGTGAGAATGCAGCACTGCTGCAGGGGTCAGCAAGCAGGAGATTTCTTGGTGATGGGCTTCTCTCTAAACTGCAAGTTTAGGTGCAGCCAGTGCTCGAGGGGAGAGCCAGCAAGGACTGGTCCCTGTTGTAACTGATGAGTGTCCAGAGGAACAGCTGTTCTGAATTTGTTCTTCTCCTGGCCAAGTGCTGATTTTGAGACTCCAAGCAATTGTTTTGTCCCTGCTGTATGTGAGATGCAGAGCTTGGAGCTCTCTCCTGCACACTTGTTACAGAAATACATGTTTTTGTTGATCTCAAGTGTTGTACCAATTAGGTGGGAATATGCTGCTTTTCCAGAGTTACAGGATTGTCCTAGCTGCAAGTCTCCACTCATTTTCTGCCTCTTACAACTTGTTCTCAGCCTTTCACATCACTGTGCTGATTAGGGCTTAGGGCAACCATTTGGAAAGAAAATTGAGGACAGAATTTTTCCAGTGTGGCTGCGTGATGCAACCCAGGATTTCTGACTGGATCTGTGCTTGATTGTGGTTTATGAGCACAGGATACCCTAGGCCTTTCTCAGCTGGAAAAGAAAATGTGATCAGCCTGGAGTGTTGTGAGCCACCATTGGAGCTTGTGAACTGTTACAGCATCCCCACGGACCTGGGAGCTGCCTGCTGGCACCAGCAACTGGCCTGGTTTTCTTTTCAGAATCCATCAGCATATCTGTTCAAGCTGCTGCACTGATGAAGGACTATGAGTACTTGCTAGTTTTGGATCACACAGGCAGATCCCCAGAATTGCTGAGATGTTTTGCTAGTTTATCAGGCTTAGAAAGAGAGGAGATTGTCCTTCTGATTATAGGAGGAAGTAGGATGTGATTCTGTTCCAGGGAATGCTAATCTTCAGGAACACTGCAGTGGCCAACCATGCCACATCTGTCTTTCTGCTTCACAGGAGCCACATGCATTACTTTGCAGCCAGACCTAGGAGCTTAGGCTCAGGTGTCTTGTCAAGTAAGTAATTTGCAGCTCTTAGGAGCAGCCCAGGAATGGGGCATCCTGGGTATTTAACTGAAAGCACTCTCAGGAGAGAAGCAGGGGAAGCATTAGAAGTAGCTGTGTCTGTGATGTTCTTGCAATGAGCACTGAGGTGAAAAAATAGAGACACTGCTAAATAGCCTCCCTGCCTGCCCCTCTCCTTTTGCCTGTGGAGGGGGACCAGGGGATGGAGCTGACACTGCCACATCTGTTTGCAGCTGGCTTGCTGAGCCCTGAATTCAGGGTAGGTGCTTTTAAGCAGAGAACAGTTGGATGTTTTTTTCTCAATTCTGCTTAGAAAAGGAGGGTTGGCAGCTCTCTTAGAGAACTTCTGAGAGGAAATGGACTTTGGCGGAGGAGAAAGCACTGAAGGAACACTGTGGGGATCTCAGGACTGGGCAATGGCTGCTTGAGCTGAGGATGCCACTGGTACAACCACAGGATAGCCACAGTGGTTCCTGTCTTCTTGCAGCTTCTATTTCCTCTGCTCCTTAGGTAGGGCAAGCTGATCAGGATCATTGGAGCCTATTACTGCCCTCAGGGCTGACAACTTGCCCTGGAGAACCATACAGCTGACCCTCTCCAGATTATCAGCATGGCTGATAATAGGCTCCAATAGGATCATTGGAGCCTATTACTGCCTCAGGGCTGACAACTTGCCCTGGAGAACCATACAGCTGACCCTCTCCAGAGCAGAGGGATGGGGGCAGCCCAGGCAGAAGGGACAGCAGTGGCTGGGGAGTCCCTTCTTTGGTGGTTCTCTGCCATCCAGGATGCAGTGCTGCAGCTGCTGACATGCAGACCACCCTGGCAGAGAGTTCTGGGTGGGCTGTGGGTTTTTTGCAACCACTGCCAAGTTCTGGAGATACTTGTGGATCCTTGAAATGATCCTCAGGGAGCTCAGATTTGGCTGCTTTCTGGAGCTTACTGAAGCTTTGTACAGTGTGTGTGTGTCAAGGCCCTGAATGTGGATTTAGGGTTGCATCTTTAGGAAGAGTCTCTTTGAGGAAGGCTTGGTGGGTATCCAGCTTCCCAAGGCTGCCAGACCCCTGCAGCACCAGCCTGAATCCCAGCCCTCCCAATGGCTGTGCTTGGCCATGGGCAGTATTTTACTTGTCCAAAATCCTAATTAGTGCTAAGGCAGGAGCAGCTCTGTGCTGGTTCTGGGATGAACCCCTCCTTCTGCCTGGGCCCAGCCACTCATCCCCAGCAGGCAGAGCCAGCACCTGTGAGGCTGCTGGTCAGCCAGGTCAGTCTGACCCTGTTCTCTGAGGCTTTGCTTTGTTCCTGCATCCCCAAGACAAAGGCAGGGAGCAGAGCTGAGCCCTGGCTGTTTGTGCTGTTTCTCTGCTTGCTGCAGGCTAGGCTGCCTGTACAAAGGGTTATAAATCAGCAGCACTGCAGAGTCTGAGCAGAGGCTTCCAAATGAAAGATTTCACTGTTCAGACATCAGGGGATCCTCTGCATTGCAAGAGCAAGGTGGAAATCATCAGTGCACCTGGAGCCTTTTGTTGGCTTCTTTGGGAGGAAAAGATGGGCTGGCCAGGGCTCCTGGTCAGCCCCACTTGCCACAAGAGATCTGTTCATCCTCCCCTGTGGATTTGCTCACTCTTTGTGTACACACACACACAGAGGCAGGAGAAGTGAGAGATTTATGGTGCTTCCTTGGTTTGGTTCTCATAAAAAGCAATCTGAGTGATGAGGAAATAAATCTAGAGCTGCTTGTCTGGGAAACCCAAGATGCAGGAGGGCTTTGCTGATTGAAGTAATGAAGCCCCTATTCCCTGCAGTAAATGAGTGTGTAACAATGGCTGAACATGGGCTGTGGGGCTGGCAAGTGCTGCCTGATGGCAACAATCCTGCCTGACCAGGGAGGATCAGGGCACAAGGTCCTGGAGACCACTGAATATCCCTGCACAAATTTTCTTTCCTGATCTGATGTTAAAATCTGTGCTTCATAAAGCTGAACCCTGCAGGCAGGTGCTGCAGTGAAGTGAGGCAGATGGGTGTGAGGGGAGCAAACAGCACCAAGCCTGTGCTGATCCCCTGTTGTACAGATCGCCCAGACGAGTTTCCAGCAGCTCTAAGCAGCAGCAGGAGCAGCATACTCATACTGCCACTGGAATCTCTGGGTTGTAGAGCATGGACAGTCAGACACCAGGCTTTTGTTGGCATTCTGAGGTTATTCCTATGAGCCCATAAGATGGTAATTCCTTGTGGGTGGTAAAGAGCGTTTTTTTCTTCAGAGAATTATAGGTTTTAGGCATGATGTGAGCTGGGTCAGAAGGCTGGTTGCAACAGCTGAGGAGACAAAGGGGGGAAAATGCAATTTCTGAGTCTGTGAGTTGGTATGTATCAGAAATGGCTGGGGTGTGTCCCAGGCCTCCCTACCTTTCCTTTGAGGTCCACCTGCTAAAATGTTTTGGAAAGTTACCCTTTCCACGTAAAATGGTCCCAAGCCAAGGATAACATTTCTGGGAGCACAGCTGCTGGACTAGTGAGCCCAGAATGGGACAACTTCATTTCCTCAGCAGGGCAGACACTTGTGGCTGCTGATGCCAGGAGTGCAGAGTTCTGTGGGAATATCAGAAATGGGCACCAGGTGTTGCTCAGCAGTGGTAGAAGTGTAGAATCTTGCTGTCTCGTGGTTGGCCTGTTGTCACATTTCCTCTGGTATCACTAGGTCAGTTGGTGCACAACCCAAGTGCAAATCCTCCTGTGGCTGTGGTCAGTTGTCAGTGGGTCTCATGCCTGCCTGCACACAGCTGCTCCCCATAGGTGTGCAGGAGCAGCTGGGAACAGCACTCCAGGCACTGGAGTGTGGAGAGAAACTCCACAGCAATGTCATGTGCTGTCTGCAGCTGATTCATCCTGCCATTAGTGTCACTGCTCACTGAGGTGTGAAGCTGAATGGGAGACTAAAGCCCTCCCATGAAGCATCTTACAGAGCAGGGTCCCCTGGGTGACAGGGTCACTGTCAGAAGTCAGGGCAGCCACAGGGCAGCTCCGCTTCCTGCAGCTAACCTCTCCCTTGGCTTTTGCCCACAGGAGCTGTCAGAGCATGACCAGCCTGTTCAGCAGTACCATGTCTCCTGTTAAGGATGGAACATCATCACTTCCAAGGAAGCAGACTTCTTTCACCAAACCCCCACTCCGTGCTCTCTACGACTTACTGATAGGACCCATGGAAGGAGTAAGGCTTTGCACAGACACCAAATCCTCTCAGTGTGGGAAAGCAAGAACAGACAGCTTGGGGCTGGTTTCTGAAGTGTGGTGTTTTCACAGAACAATCTGGGTTGGAAGGGGGTCTTAGCAACCATCTAGAGACAAGATTCTAGTCCTGCATACTTTTTTTTTTTTTTTTTTTTTTTTTTTTTTTTGTGGGCTGCCAGTGTTTAAGCTGGAGCAAATTGCAGTGCTTTGAAGTTACTCCTTCCTGGAGTGAAAACTAATTGTTTTTATGATACACTAGATGAATAAATTTCCACAGTTCCATGGGACCAGGAGCAGTTGTCACATTTTGTGCCCAGCTGCATGTTCCCTATTGACTAATCTCTCTCCTTCACTTCCATCTATAAGATGGTTCCTGGTTAGATGTTTTGGTGAGTCTGGGTTGATGATGATGTCAAGTGTCTGGAAGTGCAGACCATGGACAGATCTGTCTGTAGATGGTTCACTCTTCAGAGGAAATGGCTTTTTAGAAATTCAATATCAGAAAGAATATTCTCTGACAAAGGATAAGGACAAGGCGTAGGTGGTTTGGGTTAGCCAAGATTCCATGCTGGAGCAGAAGGAGCTGCAGAAGCAGGGTGAGGCTGGGCCCCACGTGGGCTGAGGCCAGGGTGATGACCCAGAGCAGACAGGTCAGTGCCCTCAGTGCTCACTTGTCCCCTGGGACTGGCTGGGCACAGGTGGGCAGCTGCACAGGACGTGCTGCTCTGTCACACAGAGCGTGGCTCTGATGTGGGTGTTTCCAAACTGACATGGGGTCAGAGCAGAGCCTGATGCTTGGGAAATACAGACACGGTGCAGTGAAAGGGCCAAACGAATTCTCTCTTCTTTCTTTCCAGGGTTTGATGCATTCCAGTGGGCCTGTTGGCCGCCACCGTCAGCTGGTCCTGGTTCTGGAGGGAGAACTGTACCTCATTCCCTTTGCTCTCCTGAAGGGCAGTTCCTCCAATGAGTACCTCTACGAGCGCTTCAGCCTCATTGCAGTGCCATCCATCCAGTCACTGAATCCCAGCTCCAAGGTCTGATACTGCTTATGAAGCCTCTTCTGTGGGTGCAGGTGTTGGTACATGCTCACAAAGCAGCAGCTCTGTCCTGCTGTGCCAGACACAAGAACAGAAAGCACAAACAGGCCACCCTGGGTCTGAGGAGCATGCTGAGCACCACAGCTCTGAAGTAGGCTCTGATGTAGTTCCTGCAGCACGCAATCACAGCCCCAGGTGTGCCAGGAAGGAAAAGGGGTTTGGATCATTTGGATATCCTCCTCTGAAGGATTGCTTGTGCTGGGTGTGGAACTACATGGCAGACTACAGAGATGTAGGTGTCTGTGATCTGTGCTGAGCTTCCTTGCCATGCTGACTGTCCTGTCACATTGCTGGTATGTTCACCTCCATTTTAGCATTCTGAGTGGGGAAAACCACTGATGTCTCAGGACACCAAAGCTGTGAGGGAAAACAAATCCCACAGGTGAATCCTGCAGAAGCATTTCTAATGCCCAACTCCCTGGGAGAATGCACCAAATCACATTTGCTCTTGCTGGGCAGTGTTTTGTGGCACATCTTGGTTTGCCCTGGGTTAAGCACAGTCAGTGGAGCAGCAGAAGGGTCTGAACCTTGTCAGCATTACTGCTATTCCATTCAGCATCAGCTGCCTGCAGCACCTGCTGCTGGCAGTGCTGACACTGGTCTTGGAAATGCAGGTATGAGGAACCACTTAGTGATTGCAGGTGGTGTTCCAGGAATGTGAGAACCTGGAACCTTCTTTATGTTTTTAGCTCTGCTGCAACCCTCAAAGGGACCTGGGCTGTATCTGGGATCTGGGGATAGAAGTCTTGACCACACTCAAATAGAGGTGTTCCTTGGAATAGTTAAACAGAAGAAACTAAAGAAATGCAGTCTTCCTGTAATTATGACAACCAGACTTATGTTTAGAGCCAAAGGGACAGGATATTTTATTTCCAGCACCGTAAAAATGAGATCTTTGAACCCCATTTTCTCTTTCTCTTTCTGTCTGTAGTCCCATGTGAGGAAGAATACTCCTGCTTACTCCAGTTCTACCTCAATGGCAGCTGTGATAGGAAATCCCAAGCTCCCTTCAGCAGTTATGGACAGGTGGCTGTGGGGACCTATGCCCTCTGCAGAAGAGGAAGCATATATGGTATCTGAGTTACTTGGCTGCCAGCCCTTAGTCGGCAGCTCATCAACAAAAGAGAGAGTCATGAGTGCCCTGACTCAGGCAGAATGTGTCCATTTTGCAACCCACGTCTCCTGGAAATTGGCTGCTTTGGTCCTGACACCCAACACTGACAGCAACCCAGCCAGCAGCAAGAGCTCCTTTGGGAACCCCTACACAATCCCAGAATCTCTTAGGATGCAGGATGATGCCAGTGATGTGGAGAGCATCTCGGACTGCCCTCCTCTCCAGGAGTTCCTGCTTACAGCGGCTGACGTGCTGGATCTGCGGCTTCCTGTCAAGCTGGTGGTTCTTGGCTCTTACCAAGAGTCCAACAGCAAAGTCACTTCTGATGGAGTCATTGGCTTGACAAGAGCATTCCTGGCTGCTGGGGCTCAATGTGTCCTTGTGTCACTCTGGCCCATTCCTGTGGCTGCTTCCAAAATGTTTGTGCACGCCTTCTACTCCTCTCTCTTAAACGGGATGAAAGCCAGCGCGGCCCTGGGAGAGGCAATGAAAACCGTGCAGAGCAGCAAGCAGTTCTCCCATCCAGCCAACTGGGCAGGTAGGAAGAGTCTTCTTCTGGACAAATCAGATGGGGTTTCTAGGGAGCTGGCAAACTATGTGAGCTGAGCAAGGAGCAGTGCTGGCAGGTAATTGGGAGCAGTGTGTGCCTTGTGCTTTCCTGGAATTCAGTCCCTGTGTCTCAGACTCTGATTCAGCTGAGTGTGGCTGAATGTCAGTGTCACAGGACTCATAAGCATTTCACTGGGCACAGTAGGTGGGTATGGACTGGGTATAATTAGAAGCAGTTGTGAGGTGAAGTGTATTTCATGACTGGAAAGAAATAAAGTGCAGTACAACAACTCATTCTGTATGTTTGAAATCTCCAGGCTCACGCTTCCTGTGTCCTTGGGATGGAGTCAGCTGGAACACACATATAGGCTTTTTAATGGAAAATATAGTGACACTTCAGCAGGAGGCAGGAGAAGTGCTGCTGGAAGCAGCAGCAGCAAGTAGTTGTGATTTTTTGACATAAACCTTGTAGGACTTACTCCTTTGGTCCTTTTAGGAGAAAGAGAAAAAAGGTTTTCTCTTGCTTCCATGGGGCATGTCTCAGCAGTGTCAGCTCCTTGTGCAGTGCTGGTGCTTGCTCCCTCTCAATTAGGTCTGTACTTTGAGATTTGGAATGACAAAATCTTGGAGTTCAGCAGTGCTGTGACAGGAATATGTACAGATAACCTAATTTCTCTTCCTGGCATGAGGCCTGGATTTTGAAAGCTGCAGGCATTCCCCAAATTGATTTTTGCACAGGCAGCAGAAGCATGTTATTTAGCTCAGGAAACTGTGGTGAATATGGCTCTGGTGTGAGCTGCATATGGCTGGAGGAGCGGGAGCTGGTTAAAATGAGTCAGGCTGACAGTGATTTCAGGCACGTTGAGTCCAGCATTAGGATGTGGTTCAGGTAGTACCAGCTGTGAGCTGAGTTCAGGTGGGATTTTATTTTCCTTGCAAGATTTTTCTGTCTCAGAAGAGCTCTAAAAGGCCCCAAAAGTGACCACTTCCTAGTTAGAAAAGAAAGAGTGTGGACACAGTGCTTGGCATTGCCAGCAAGCAGAGGCTTTCAGCTGCTCAGGCTGTCTGCGTACTGCCCCTTCCATGGCACTGTGCAAGTTCATCCCACACAGTCCCTGACTTTACTGCTGACCCTTGGCACTGAGTTTTGGACAGAGCACAGAGCCAGGAGCAGCTGCATCCTCACTGCATGAATGAGAAGGGAAACTCCTTGTGCTGGCATTTGGGGAGTCTGGCAGTGAGTGGGGCTTGAGCCAGGACAGGTTTCTGACCAGAACAGCAAAAACTTCCCATGTTCAGCGTTCTGTTTTAGGACCACTGTTGGCATGTGTTGATTTCTGTGGCTGCAGAGGAGACCTGGAGCATGCCTGGACAAGTTTAGCTGCAATCCAGTGGTTTTCTGCTTGCTTGAACAGGAAGATGCTATTGATTTAATAGCAGGGGACAGTAAGAAGTATCTAGAAACTTTCTGGAAGTTCATTCAGTCTGCATGACTGGGCGGGGAGTGGGCAGCAGCTCTGGGAAAAGAATGTCCCTGTGCAGGGTACAGTGAACCATCATTCACTGGTCTGAGGGCAGAGGGCATCTGTGTCTGGTTTGAACATTTTCCATAACAACAGGAGGTTGACTGTCTCTCATTCTGAATCCTGCAGGCTTCATGCTTATTGGGAGTGATATGAAGCTGAACAGCCCTTCTTCACTGGTAGGACAGGCCCTGACTGAGATCCTGCAGCACCCTGAAAGGGCCCGGGATGCTCTGCGTGTCCTCCTTCATCTGGTAAGGGAAAGGAAGGGCTGTCACAGCTACCACAGCCCATCTAGTCCTGAGACACCCTCACCTGAGGGCATGAGCAGAGCCATGAGTGGAACAGCAGGCACTCCCTGATGTGCAGCCACTCCCACTTGAAAAAATATATATATACACCTTCATCCCCCCTCCCCTGCTATGATGTATCCTCTTGCAAAACTCTAGATCAGTGTGGAAAGACTTGGACACCTAAGGAAGTGTTCAGTGCAAAAAGAGGCAAAGTAAGCAAAATCCTAGATTGTATTGTGACAGAATCCTCCCCAGACCCATCTGGTTTGCATTAGCTGTTGAATTGGGTTTCTGCTTAAGGGGTAAGCATTGGGATTAATTGTTTATACAGGGAAATAGCTACGAACATGGCAGTCATGGAAACACAGAGCACAGTCACTGCTGTCTCTGTGTTTGGAAGATAAGAGACCCTTCTGTCCCCATCTGTGCCACCAGTCTGTCCTGGGGAACAGCGGGACTGGAGCCAACTGCCAGGTGGCTGGAATGATCACTCATGACTTCTAATACTTTTCTTCCCAATGCATCATCTGTGGTCTCACAGGAGTGTGAAGTACCCATAGAATGATGGAAACCTGTGAATATTGCTGGTCTTCCCAATTGCTGGGGTTTGTGGACACTCATCGCTCTTTCCTGTGTGCTGTGTAGCTGCAGGCTCTTTGTCTGGTAAGAAGCAGTCTGGAACCCCAAGGTGAATCATCTTTAGGGAGAAATGCAGCTGCCAGGCTTACAGGAAACTATCCCAAACAAACTGTTACTTCATTTCTTGTGGCATTATTGTTCCCAGTGTCCCAGAGAATATTGACACTCATCACTGTGATGTTGCAGCTGTGAAAGCTGAGTTACTGGAGCTTTTCTTTCCAAGGCACTAATGCCCTCTTGTGTGAGACAGGCCAGGATCAATCTTGGATTTGCTGTCTCCTGCCTGCTGTTCCAGTCCCTTCTCTGTGTAAAAAGAGGCAGTCAGTAACAGCATCTTGTACAATAAGCTGTGTCATTTCCCCCCAGGTGGAGAAATCATTGCAGCGAATCCAGAACGGGCAGCACAACTCCATGTACACCTCCCAGCAGAGTGTGGAGAATAAAGTTGGTGGCATTCCAGGCTGGCAGGCACTCCTCACAGCAGTGGGATTTCGGCTGGACCCACCAGCCAGTGGCCTCCCAGCAGCAGTGTTCTTCCCAACCTCGGACCCTGGGGACCGGCTGCAGCAGTGCAGCACCACCATCCAGTCCCTCCTAGGTGAGAGGAGGCACACATCAGCCTTTCACACCTTTCTGTGATGTCAACATGTGAAAAAGGGATGTTTTATATCAATGAAATCAATGTATTGGACTGGGAAGAAGTTCTAAAAGTAAATGTTAACTGAAAATGTTGCCACAGATGAGAATCGTTTGCTGCTGGGTCGATGTGACTGTTCCTCTCTCCCAGCTCTCAGTCAGGAAACCTGTCATCAGATGCAAAGTGGGAAGATCTTTTGCTTTCTGGAAATTGCTGCTGCTTCCAGAGCTGTCCAGTGATGTTGGGGAGAGGTTTTAGCAATTAGCCAAGTGTGTGCTTTGTTGAGGCTTGTTGCATTTCTTGCAGTCAAGAAACAGATACAGATGTTTCTGCTGATGTTTTTCAGGTTTGCCTAACCCTGCACTTCAGGCACTTTGTAAACTTATCACAGCTTCAGAAACAGGAGAGCAGCTTATCAACAGGGTGAGTTGGGAGGTTTTCCTCCAGTACCAAGTTCCAAATGGCTCTTCCCAGGTCAGTAAATTCAGAAATATGCAGAATGGTTGATGCCCTGGTTTATCAACCCAGAGCTTGCTAGGACACTTGAGGGTTGAAATTCTAAACTTGCCTGTTTGTGTGAATGAACGTGTGTGTCCAGAAGGAAAATATGCAAGTGGGTTACTGGGCTGCATGGCCCTGGGACTCCCTGTTCAGTGACAGGTGAAAGCATGATCCCTACAGCAGTGTGGGGGAATTGAGTAACAGACCTCTAATTGCTGTTTGGCCATCCTGCCTAGGCCCACGTTGGCTGCTCATTGCCCACTCTATTCACTCAAGTCCCAAGGTGTGGTTGATTTTGGACAATGCAAGGTCTGTCAGAGAACTCCCTGAGCCTGTGCTGCTCCTGTGTGTGCTCACAGCTCCAGGGAAAGGATTTCTGGTCTTTAGGAGAAGGGCAGTGCTACCTACCTGTGGTGATGGGACTTCTCCCTCCCCTCAGCCTCCTTCACACTCTTCCCTCTCCTGTCTCTGAGCATGCCTAGCCTAACCTGACCTTTCTCTGGGCCACCAGCCTGGCTGCTTTCCATTCCATGGTTCTTACTGTCCTGAGTGCTCCTCTAATGAGGTTTCTCTTCAGCATTTGCCTGCTTTAGTACATGGACACACTCACACAGGGAATGGGCCTGTATCTCACTGTCTTTCCCTTTTCCCTGTGCAGAAACATTCCAGGCAATACTGTGGTGGGGGATTGTTCCATGTGGTGTCAGGCTGCCCTTCCTTCAGTCACATGGAGTCTGCAGAAAAAGCCAGAGAAGAGCCCCAGCCTCTCTGTCACCTGCTGAGCAGCTCTGGTAGCCCACTGGGATGAGTGTGCTCCAAGGAAAGGGTTCCTGTTAGGATCTGCAGCAGAGTTTGAGATGTTTCCAATGCCCTTGGTGGTGTTTTGCCTCTTGCCTTGGCTCTCCTCAGTGCCTGAGATGTGTGTGGTTAACTTCAGGGTTATCTTCCTCATGCTCACCCAAGGGAAGCCAGGTCTGAGGGGTGTTAGGAGGACAGGACAACATTCCCATGCTCAGAATGCCTTAGAGTGCTAATGAGGTGGCTTCATGATTGCTGCCCTGCCTCAGATAATTAAATTACCCAAGGAAAAACATTCAGCTGGCTGTAGACAAGTAACAAAAGACACACTCACCCTTTCCTCACTGCCCCACAGAGTAAACACTGGCAGGGATATTGCAAGTTTTCTTCCATGGCCCAGACCCCTGGCAGAATTCCCTTTTGCACCAGTCTATCCTGTTACATGTTGGTTTTCAGCAGCTCTCCCCTCCATTGTGGTGATTGCGTTTTCCTCTCCTGCCTCTTGGCAGTTCATGGTGTGAGCAGCTGGGGCTCTGCCTGTCCCAGAGGAAAGCAGACTTTCTTCCAGACAGCAGCAGGAGGTCAGACATTGCAGTCACTGGGTGCTGCTGGTTGGTTTTCCTCAGTGGGTGACCAGCATCACAGGGGAGTGAGTGCTTTTGGCATTAGTGAAGCAGCAAGGTGGGAGCCTGAGCAGCTGCACTGGATAGAAAATGCTTATTTTGAGTGCAAAAGTGAAGGCAGGAGCCACAAAAGACAGCAATTCAGACGCTGCATGTGCAAGGAAAAGTTAGGGATTTCTGCCTGCACTGAGCGCCAGTGCTGCGTCCCAGAGGAAACAAGAGAAGGGCTGTTTTATGTTCAGCCTCCTGCCAGAGTGTGGGTTGGCCTGAGTGTCTGCCTGCTAAGTGTCTGAGCTGTCATGAGCTGGGCACTCCCAGATTCCAGCTGCCTGTTCCCATGCTGTTGGATTCCCAGCTCAGGCCATTCCCATTGCTCCCTTCTTTCTCTGGACAGAGCATCTTGGCAGTCAGGGTGCTGGCTCGCCCATGGATGTGTCCCTGCAAGGTTCCTCAGCACAGGCACTTTGTAGCACAGAGTAACCCATGTTCTTTTCTCCTCTTTTCCTTTCTTGTTGCCTGCTGCCCGAAGGCTGTTAAAAATGTGGTGGCAATGGTGAGTATGATGTGCACGGGGGGACACTGCTGTGCAGGGTGCAGTGCTGGGGTCACTGCACACCCGTGCCCTGTGCTGCTCCGTGTCTGCACCCGCTCTCAGGCCTGGGATTTGCTCCACACAGCTACTGTGGAAAAAGGCCTGTGTAAGCTTTTGTGGGTTGTGAGAGATGGGTGGTCCTGAGGTTAGCTGGTCCCTGATTAATGGCTTTCCATCCTTGCTGCCCTGGCTGTGTTGGTGAATTACACGGGATCCTGGCATCTTAATTTGTGTCAGATCTTCATAAACACATTTTCTCTCTAGCTTGCTACTCCTGTCCCTTGGGCACAGTTGGGAAACTTCTTTCCTGGAGGCCATGGAGATGTTAGGAAAGTCTTCCATGGTTTCATATGACTTGTTCTGCCCAGTTAATGAGTTTCTTAGGATTTGTGTAAGGAGTATGGCTCAGTCATGGAATGGGCTTTAGTATATTTCTGTGAGCAGCCCCAGAGTTTCTCTTTCCTTTTCTTTCCCTTCACAGATGTTCCTGCTGTGCTTCCTTCTTGCTCAGTTTCCACTGGCCACCCCCCAGCCCTCACCCCTGCTCTGTCCCTGCCTTTACTGCTGTTCCAGTCTGTCTGATGTTGCTGTCCCTGAACTGTCCTTCTTCCCAGACCTTCCCATCTCACTGCTCTGTTCAGGAGCAGCAGCTGAACTGGGTGTTCAGGGAAAGGGCGTGCAGGGGCCATTGCTTTATCTGTGGCTGTAAGAGAAGCAGTGATGTGACTTGTAAGGAATGGCTAATGTCTGTATTGCTGTCTTCAGCTGCATCAAGTCCTGGTTCAACTTCAAGCAGGAGAAAAGGAGCAAGATTTCCCCTCTGCACCAATCCAGGTCTCCATCAGTGTCCAGCTCTGGAGGCTGCCTGGCTGTCATGAGTTTCTGGCAGCTCTAGGTAGGAAAACACTTCTTTCTGTTGTCTCTCTAAACCCATTGCTGGTGTGGGGGCTTTGAAACACTGATAAGATTCACAGCTTCACGTTTGTCTGCCCCCTGCAGCCCAGCCTGCATTTGCCAAAATCCAAGGTCTGTGCTCTTCGTCTCTATTTCTGTGAGGAAACCTGGAATTAATAGTAAATTGTTTGGCATGTAGAACATTGTCCCCTGAGATGTTTTTGGTATATAATTTCCTGACAACTCCAAGTAATTTTCAGCTACAGAAGTCTTGACAGGAGTGACTTGTTAATGAGTGTGTGTGCTCCCAGTCCAGTGCAACAAAACTCCCAACACCTGGAGAAGGTGTGCTAAACAGTAAAAAATAACAGACAACAAACTGCACGTGAGAGGTGAAGTCATCCTTCCGAGGGTGCTGCAGGCTGTCACACCTCTCTGTTCTGTCTGTTTTATAAATGACATTACTCTTATTTGAGACAGAGGGTCTTTCTGTGAGCTGTAATCTTCTGTTCCATGTCCCACTACAGGTTTTGACCTTTGTGAAGTTGGCCAAGAGGAGGTCATTCTGAAAACTGGGAAACAAGCTACCAGGAGGACCATGCACTTTGCTCTACAATCCTTGCTGGCACTTTTTGGTAAAGCCGCTCAGTGTGTTTTTGCTCTTGTGTCATCTGATGATTTGATCAGAATGGCTTCTGCTGAAATCTCACACTTGCATCATTGCAGAGGTCACACACATGTCACATAGACCAGATGTGATACAGAGACTGGAGTAAATGTTATTTTTGTATGGGAAAGACTTGTCTGAGCAGAAGCTGGAAATAAAGTCCAGTGGCTGGAGAACAAATAATTCATTCTTTGTGTTGAGATATAAAATGAGTAATATATATGTGATATAATTATAAACTTCCATCTAGGATACTTGGACAGAGGTTCTTGCCTGGGCTGTGCACTTCTTTTTCCTTACCTAAGCAGTAGCTGGTAGCACAGAGCCTGAGGGCATGTTTTGCAGCATTTTCTCTTAATTCTGATAGAATATTACCTGGTGTTATTTGATTTTATGGTGTATCTAGGGGCATGTTTGTACATACTGTTGTCTTTTCTTTTTCAGATTCTACAGAGCTGCCCAAGCGCCTTAGCCTGGACAGTTCCTCATCACTGGAGTCACTGGCTTCTGCTCAGTCTGTTTCCAACCCTGTACCCCAGTATCAAAACCCTCCATTCTCTCCTACCTGTCCAGACAGCCTTGCCTCAGATGCCATTTCTGTGTACAGCCTGAGCTCCATTGCTTCTTCCATGAGCTTTGTTTCCAAGCCAGAGAACACGCTGGATGGGGCAGGACACAGAGGGCGGCAGGATTATGAGAGGCCCAAGAATATCTATCCACACAGGTCTGCAGCTCAGAGCCAGCTGTCACCACAAGCCACTGCAGCCAGCAAAGATGAGGAAGAGTATGAAGGTTTCTCTATAATCAGCAACGAGCCTTTAGCCAGTTACCAAGAAAACATAAAACCAAGATTTTCCCCTGATCACAAACAGCCCAAAACTAGTCAGAACGGAGGCATTAAAGCATCCATCAACTCCAAAGGGAGCATAAGTACTCCAAATTCTCCTGTTAAAATGACTCTCATCCCCAGCCCAAATTCACCTTTCCAAAAAGTTGGGAAACTTGCAAGTTCTGATACTGGGGAATCTGACCAGTCTAGCACTGAGACTGACAGCACCGTCAAATCCCAGGAGGACAGTAATCCAAAGCTTGATCCGCAAGAGTTGGCCCAAAAAATTCTGGAGGAAACTCAGAGTCACCTCATTGCTGTTGAACGTCTTCAGAGAAGCAGCAGCCAGATCAGCAAGAGCAACAGCTCAGAGGATGGGGCTCCCAGCCCCGGCGGCGTGTCCGCGTTCCGCTCCTCGGAGACCAGCGCCTTCAGCCGCCCGCTCAGCTCCAGCCAGAGGAACCAGTCTTCTTCACCTCTTGCCATCAAACCAAAGCCTCCAACGAGGAGTTCATCCCTTCAGAAGGTGAGCTCTGGCTATAACAGCCCCACAACGTCGGAGATGTCAAACAGAGAAGGCACAGGTCAGTACAGTGGGCAGCCATCTCCGGGTTGTGACTCACATGGGTCCTTAACTGAGCAGCCCCCCTTTAAACTCAAGTACCCCAGCTCTCCTTATAGTGCTCACATTTCTAAATCACCCAGAAATATCTCTCCGAGCTCAGGGCATCAGTCCCCTGGTGGCAGCACTCCATCTCCTGCTCTTTCTTACTCCTCAGCTGGTTCTGCTCGCTCAAGCCCAGCTGATGCCCCAGACATTGACAAATTAAAATTGGCTGCCATCGATGAAAAAGTGCAAGCAATTCACAACTTAAAGATGTTCTGGCAAAGCACTCCCCACCACTCCACTGGTCCAATAAAGATTCTCCGAGGAGCTCCTGGAACAATGACTTCTAAGAAAGATGTCCTCAGCTTGCTCAATTTATCACCACGGCACAGCAAAGAAGAAAGTGCAGAGAAGCTGGAACTGAAGGACCTGTCTCTTGGGCAACACCTTGCTGCTTCACCACAGAAGATCCCTCCAAATGGACACAGATGCCCTGAAACCACAAATTCCATGACATCAGCTCATTCCTCACCTGGCAACACTCTGGGAGCTGTGCGTCCCCTGAGGCTGCCAGCTGGGAACGGGTACAAATTTTTGTCACCAGGAAGATTTTTCCCTTCCTCCAAATGTTGAAATGTCCCAAGTACCAGCTGATGACTTACAGTCATGTTGAAGTATTTGCTTCTGCCCACTTGCCTTTACCAAAACAGAACCAGTAGCTAAAGCAGCCGTGGTCATGCCCTCAGCTGGCAGTGCCCAGGGATGGGACAGGCTGGCCTGCTGTCACTGTGGGGGCACACGGCCTCACACACATGGGTTTTTGTTTCCCTTATCAGGACCTTGGCCAGACTCACCTGATAGCAGGTTCTTTGTAGTATTCAGTATTCAGTATTTGCAGCAGCAGGTGCAAAGCATCTGGTTGTCTGCCCATTAAATACTGGCTTTTAAGCCACCTCCTCATATTTCTTAACCAGAAGTTTTACAGCTGGCTTTTTGTACAGAAATCACACATATCAGGGGTTGGAGAGGAAAGGGAGAGGAGGCAGAACATTGCTGTGTACCACAAAGAACATAGGTACAAGTCTCTGCCTGGAGAAAGATGAGCCATTTACTCGACTGCTTTCAGAGGCTGACAGAGGAGACCACATGCCTCTAGATACCTCTGCCAGGTTGGCCAAACCAGAAACTGCTGGGAGTAAAACTCCACAGCAGCAGGATCTGGCAGTTCTGTTGCATCATTTAGAAACTGGTGAAACAAAGACAAGAGGAGAGAGGTGCCCTGTTCTAAAATCTGCATCTCAGGTAACTTTTTTGGAGGGAAAGTCCTCAGATGAGACTTTGCTGGTTGGTCTGCTCAAAGGAAATGTTTGGGGCCTAGTAAAGCAGGTGAGCCTGTGTGTGTGGTAGTGAGTGTGTCAGAGAGACAAGTTCTGGGTTTGTGTGCGCTGGTCTCTCTGGCACACCACATTCTGAAGGTGAACTTTTTATCCTGGCAGGTTTTGGGCAGTACTTACATCTCTGCTCAGTGAACACAGAAAAAGATAGCAGATGCTGCAGCTCAGAACATTATTTTGCAGTTCCACAGCAGGCAAGAATGTGACATCAGTGTGTGTGATTCAGACATCACCAGACCAAAAAAACCCTCCTCGATCCTGCTAAATCATTGCCAGGGCTCAGCGCAGGCAGCTCTGGGAACCTTTTCCCTGCTATGGAGGCAGGTTTCCTTTGGAGCAGGTGTGGAAACAAGTTTCATTTGGAGCAGGTGTGGCAGTGTGAGCAGCTGTTGGTGCAGCTGGAGGCAGAAGGCGAGGCAGCAAGCGGAGGGGCTGGATGCAGAACCTGAGTGCCCTCTGACAAGTGGAGGAAAGGGGACCAAGAGCACACCCAGGGCGATAAAAGAGTCAGCTTCCCTAGGCTAGGTGGGGTTTAGGAGTTAGGGGCAGGCTGGAGATGGTTTCTAGGTGGCTGTGGAATGCAGTGATGTGATCAGGATCCCAGGGATCGTTTACATGCACTGAAGCCGTGGGCACGCGGCAGCATCGACCCCGCCACGTCAGCTCAGATCCACGCAAGGACTGGCAGGCTGTGAAGTCAGAGCACTGTATCACCAAGGTTTTGGTGGCTATTCTGCACTCCCAGAATTGGCTGAGTGACTGAAGGCTAATCACTTCACCTCTCCGTGCCTCGTCTTCCCTTTCTATCTAAATGGGGATAGTAATACTTACCTACCTACCTCACAGAGGTGTTGTGAGGCTGAATTCATTAGGCCCTGAGTTTGAGCTGCATCTGAAGTCAACTTCCAGTCTTGCAGCTGAATGGAGAGTGCAGGCAGCTCTGTGGACGTACCAGAGGTACGTTGCTGATGCAGAGGATTGTACTTAGCATGGCTGGATGCTCTTGTTGTAAATGTGGATCTGATAATTTGTGATTTTCTTAGGGATCTTGGAGGAAAAGCGTGATAGCAGGGCAGAGAATTCAGTTCTGATATGGAAACACGAGAATGCTTAGGCTCAGCTTACTCACAGGCATAATCAGATGCATGCTATGAGAATATTCTGGAGTCTGCTGGTTTCAGGAGAATGTTTTCCTTTTTATCATGGCAAGAAATTAACACAAGCACTAAAGGCAAAGGATACTGGGCTGGGTTGTTACAGCCAGCTAGCTAACAAGGGAGGGGGGATCACCAAAGTTTTCAGTGCAGAGAGAAGGAGTAGTTACCTACTCATACACAATGTAGCAGAACAGTTGAGTCAATCTGTTCAACTCATCATGATGCAAGTTATTTGTCTGTACATGACATCTTCCTGTGATGGTTTGGTGCTAAACATCACCTTCGTGTCATTTGGCAGGAGAAATTAGAATAGTGGGCCAAAATGAGTCAGCACAGCGTCTGCCCCTTGTGGAGACAGAGATGCTGTTGATCATGCCACTTGCTGTGGTCACAGGACTGCTGAGAGACTTCATGTGACCCGCTCTGTTTCTAACCAGCATAAATTTTTTGAAACGACATCCCAGGAACACCCAGGATGGAAGTGGGCAGCTTTTTGTTTATAGCAACAGCAAATACTCCCTGTAGTGCTGCATAACACGCCAGAAATAAGCCTCTTTGTTGTAGTTTACTTCCATAACTAAAGGATCTTTTAACCTGTAGAAATTCTATGCTGCCATTTTGTTACAACCCATTTCTGTGCTCCAGCAGGTTTCATGCTGGCTTAAAGCTTTCAGACAGAGCTAAATCGGGGTGGGGGGTGTGGGGGAGTGGTTCTTCTGTTGTTGTTTTTAAGGAGGGGGGAGCATTAGAAGCAGGGAAGGGTTCAGATGTAGAGAAAGTTCAGTATTTGGGGAATTTGATGTTGTATAAATATGGAAGGTGAGTGTCACTAGAACAAGTCTTTTGGGAAATAGGTCTCCGTTGACTTGGCACAGGTCACTTCCATTGGCTTGCCAGGAGCCATGAAATGCATGCTTACTCGTGGCTGGGAGACACTGCACACCTTGTCCCTCACTCCTCCACCTCCTGAATGAGAAACAACCCCTTTGTGAGGAAAAAAAAAAAAGAGTTTTATCAGGTTTGCCCAATACGTGGAGAAATTCAGGAAATGAAAATCACACGTTCTCCATTTGCTGTTAGAATTCCTTCTGTGGGTTTAATGCATTTGTCGTTGTTGTATTTGTGCATGGTACAAGTGACAACACTGCGTAATACAGTGAGCAATAACAATTAGGTATTAACCACTTCCACATTAAACCTGCCACATGCAACCGTTCCCCAAGGCCACAGAATGTTTTCGTTTTGCCCTGTACGTTTTACTGTGTGAGATTTCAGATTTTTTATTGACTGTCTTTAGCTCCATCTAAGTGGCAACAGTAAACAACCCCTGTGATCAAAACCTAGTTTACTTTGATTTTGTTGGTTAGCCTGTACCTCTGGCCTGATACTGGTTTTCCTTCAGTTTAATCATACCTTACTGAAACAAGGAAAAAGCATTGAGGGGGTGCTACACCCATGCATATCACTCTAGGCCATATTTTCTTTCATTAGGGCAAGCTCGTTCTGTGAACATCTCTTCCAAGTTGCAGAACAGATCCAGGGGCACAGAGGTGTCTGAGAATCTGTTAGGAAGCATCGGTAGTTTCAGCTGGATGGTGATAATGGGTTTGAGCAGTTTTGGGTTCTTTGCATTGCCATGCTGCCCAGCAGGGCTGCACGTGTGTGTGGACACTCGTCCCTCAGCTGCAGAAGAGCACTGGAGACAGTGACCCAGAGAGGATGGTCAGCAGAGGCTTCCCAGCAGCAGCCCTTCAGCACTCTCCCTACGTGCAGTGTTAGCCATGTTTGGCCTCTATGGACTTTCTTTGTAAATTAAAACTCTGTTTCCAGACAGCATTAAACTTTTTATATTATGAGATTTACCATGTAAAAAGATTTTCATATTTTTATTGAAATTGCTAAGGCATTTGGCCTTTTCTTCTTTGTGATTTCAGTGTCTATTAAAGCATGAGTTCTCTCAGTGCCTCAGTCTCTTATCTGGAAGGATTTGGGGAAGGGTGATTGTTGGCTCTCTGCTCTCTGCCCAGCTCCCCTGTGTGACCACGTCCTGTGGCAGAGCGTGGCTGAAACTCAGGGCAGCTCTCCTCAGCTCCCTCTGCAGCTTCCCTCCCCTTTTTGTGCAGTGCAGTGTTCCTGTTACCACTGCTCATTGGGAATTCCTTTTCCTCCTCCTGACAGGTGGTGGGAGCACCAGTATTTACTTTTATCTCGTAGCAGAGGACTCAGAGGGCTGGGATGAGCTCTGAGGGTTGTGAGTGAGCCCAGTGCTAAAGGGATGAGAGTCTCTCCATACCAATGCCAGCTGGAACTTGATGAGTTAAATCTTCCTGGTGCCCTTGTACTGCAGGGAAGTGTTGGAGACATGAAACTAAACACACAGAGCTGTTCTGGGGCCACAGGACCGCACACTCGGAGCAGCCAGGGGCCACTGGCAGGGCTGGCTCTGCCTCAGGCTGAGCCTGGGCTGGAGCCCTGCCACGGGGAGCAGCTCCTGGGGCAGCGTTCCCTCCTCCAGAGGGGCTGTGCTGGAGCTGGGCTCCAGTGCTTGGGCTCTGCCAGGCCTGGGGTCAGCAGGATGTGGCTGCTTGTGACACTCGTGTGTGGCAGGATGCAGCTGTAAACAGAGGGCTGGGGACTGAGCAAACACCACACAAATGTTGTCCATATGGGGAAGGAGCAGCAGCAGGGACTGAAAAACCAAATAAAGGAAAATCCTGAATGCTTGGGGAAACAGATGTACAGCCCTGATCACTGCTGCTCCTCATGGCCAGAGCCAGGGCAGGCCTGGGTCACCGTTCCAGGACTTCCATGGAAATAGGTGTCCATAGGAAGAGCCTGCTGAGGGTTTACAGCCTTTTATGTGGGGGAGGAGTGTTTGGCAACACTGAGTTTTATCTGGATTTCTGTCCTTTGGATAATGCCTCATTGGTTCTGGCTCCTGGCAAGAGGAAATGTGGGGGATGATGGCTTCTCCAGGGAAAGGGGAGCCAGGAGCTGCAGAGAGGGCCATGGGTCACCCCTGGGGAAGAGGATGCACCACTGGAACACAAGTGTAGAGCTTGTGGTTGTTTTTTCTTTCCAGCTTACCTGGTTTTATGTTTGTGTGTTTGCTTTCCCTCTGCTTGAAAACAGAGGGAAAGCAAAAGTCTGCATGGCTGTGGAAAACGTGAAAAATGAAAGCTAATGCTCAGGAACTAAAGCAAATCAATATATTTAGAATGCATTATTTTAAGTAAATCCTGTCATTTTCCCTGAATTACAATTTTGGAGAACCTCAAAGTGGAAGTGTATTTCCTGGCTGCTTTGTTCTAAGGAAAACATTTTGCCACAGGATAACTTCCATCCATCCCTATGTAAACCAGGATAAAGCCAAATTCAACACAAAGAACGGGCCTTGGGTGGTCCCATCCCTCTGCCCCCCTCTGGTATTCACATGCCCTCTGAACAGAGAGAAGCAGAGAAAGGAATGATCCAAACAATTTTTATCTTGCTGCTCCTGTTTGTGAACATGTGGAATGTGTTGGCAGATTATTTACCTAAAGGAATTTGGTAATTGGATTCTGCTGAGGATTGTTTTGTGGCATTCACACCCCCTGGGTGGAACCTGTCCTTGTCACACTCCTGCACTGCCAGTATCCCACTGCAATTCCTCTCCTCCAGGCTCCTCACGGCCTGAAGGGCTCCTCCGCTTGGGGCCGATTTCAGCCTTCTTTCAATGTTTCTGAGCTTTCTGACCTGCAGACTCCTTTCATTTTGTATTTTTTAGCGCCAGCTGAAGGTGGAAGCCCCAGCCTGGCTGAACCTTGTTCTGTTGTAATCAATCCCTGTCCTTCCCGTGGCGAAAATAAACGCTTTCACAAGAGGGCGGCATTGGCCGCGGAAACCGAGGCTGCTACGGATTTCCTGCGGTTCCGTTTGTGCGGCAACACGGGGGCAGCCCGGAGTCGGCTGCGACCCGCGGGTGGAGGGTTTCGCCTGCAGCAGATTGTAAAAGGCGATTTCAGCTTCCCCCGTGTGCCAGAGGCAGAGGGGGGGCGGCAGAGCGCCAAGGGGCGGCCTCGCCGGGGCAGCGGAGCCGCGCACGGTGCTCGGCGTGACAGCCGGGCTCCCCGGAATTCACCAGCGCTGCGGCTCCTCGCCCCCGCACGCTGCGGGTGACCCCGTCCGGCAACGGCGCCGTGAGGGCCCGACACCGCGGAGCGGGCAACCGGCGTGTCCGGCACCGGCCCGTCCGCGCCCGCCCGGCAGTGCGGAGGGTCCGTCCCGCTGCCCTGCAGGGCCGCGCTCGGTACCGGGAACTGCCGGCACCGCTCCCCGCCGGGCCGCGGCCCCGCTCCAGGCCCGGGCCCCGTTCTCGCTCCCCGCCCGGCCCGGGTCCCTCACGCCCCGCACCGGCGCCCGGCGATGACGTCACCCCATCAGCAACAACGGGAGGGCTGACGCGCACCGGAGCCCGCCCGGCTCGTTGTGATTGGCTTCCGATAGGGTGAGGTGTGAGCTCGCGGGGGCTGCGCGCCCTCGGATTGGCGGCGCCCGGCGCGTGCGCGCCTCCGGGCGAGGCCCGAGCGCGATTGGTCGCGCGGGGCGGGGGCGGGGCCTGTCCGGGGAGCGGCGCGTGCGCGGAGCGGCGGGAAGATGGTGCTGATCAAGGAGTTGTGAGTGGGGGCGGCGGGGCAGCGCCGGGGCCGGGGC